>NC_064922.1:844326165-844566165 GCF_023897955.1 Schistocerca gregaria | reverse complement strand
TGCTTGTGTCTGTGTATGTGCGGATGGATATGTGTGTGTGTGTGTGTGTGTGCGAGCGTACATCTGTCCTTTTTTTCCCCTAAGGGAAGTCTTTCCGCTCCCGGGATTGGAATGACTCCTTACCCTCTCCCTTAAAACCCACATCCTTTCATTTTTCCCTCTCCTTCCTTCCTTCCTGACGAAGCAACTGCCAGTTGCGAAAGCTCGTAATTCTGTGTGTGTGTTTGTGTGTTTTGTTCATGTGCCTGTCTGCCGGCGCTTTCCCGCTTGGTATATATATATATATATATATATATATATATATATATATATATATATATATATATATATATATATATATATTGTCTGCGCTGCGTAGTACTGCTTCCTTGCTCAGCGTGATTGATCAGCAGATACTCGGTGTTGAATTACACCATTGTCTTGCTGCCTTGCTACCCCATGGCTGCCAAACTGTTGGTTGCCTACCTTGATTCTACTTCATGGCCTTCTTCATGAGTAAGTGTGACTGAACTGGTCCATCATTGCTACTTGCCAGGTAACTATTGCTAAAACATTGTACCCCCTCCGTCATCTCTGAATTACTCATCAAGTAAGCCAAGAAATTTTTACTTTTAGGGTCACTACTACTTTCTCTCACAGTCGACCATTATCAACATTGGAAGCTGAAAGCAACCTCTGTTCAATTGGCTGTGAAATTAACCATCAGCAGTGGGAAGCATGTGAATCTGAATGGTTGTCGTCGGCGCTGTTAAGGCACCTCCATTTCATGTCTACCCTTCCACATCTGGCGTGCTTTTTGGATGTCATCATAATCTGGTGCATACACCACATTATGCTATTGTGTTAGCTGATGTTAACTTAACATTATTAGAAGAGGACGACTGTGCTGTGATACAGCTCAGCAATTGTCAAAATATGAAACCTTTCTGACGCAGATGAGGGAACATGAGTTTCTCCGATCTTTGTGGGAAGTGACTAGAATTATTTCAACCCTTCAAAGTCAATTGAACAGTATTAGGGATGCAGTACCACGGCCTCATTTCAAACAAGCCTGGTTGCCCGTTTGATGCACATTATTAAAAACTGTCTTTGGGACTTCTGATGGAACAGATGCAAAACGCTGGGATTTGGACACACAGCAAGCGCTTTCGGAAACACAAGTTAATAACGAAGTGTTGGTACATCAACAGGTGCACTTGACACATCTTGAGAATAACCTGTTAGCCCCAACTAGACAAATACAAGTTGTAGCCGATAGATTAACACGGCACTATGGTGCACTTGAACAATCCTTTAACCAAGAGTGGGCTCATCTTCGCTCAGGATTACATAATCTGACTATCACATTGGACATTGTGAAGACCATGCAGATTCTTTTATTTAATATACACACAGCACAGTTACATGTACACATGTTACACTCGACCATTCAACTCGGACTGCAAGGAAAATTCAGTCCACGCCCGTTACTCTCAGAGCCCTTCTTGCACATCCTACACAATGTGTCATCACAAATTTTGGCCCCTAAACAAATGCTTTATGCTGTGTGGGAGAGCAACCTCCCCTTTTTACTATGCTGCATTGGAGGTCTGACTTACCCATAATTTGGATGGTATTCGGATACGAATGAGGTTGCCAATCACGTGCGCAAATTGTGAATAGGAGTGCTATCAAATACACACTTTTCCAGTCTCCTGGGCCACCCTTCACCACCATGTTGTTTGGCAGACACAAGAATTTTTAATAGTTAGTCAGGATCGACAAACCCAAGCCACTCTCTCTCACGCTGAACTATCCAGTTGCACCCATACAAAACATTACTTACGCTCCACACTAATTTTACACACTAACACTACTGAGTGTGAGATGTCACTGTTTTTAGCTGAAACTACTACACCTCCATGTCCTAGTGTTCTAGTCTCACTTTGTCAACCAATAATTCAACCTGTTGGCAACAGTTTTCTATTCACTGTTCCAGAGACTGTCACCGCCACACTGGTGTGCCACTGTTCAATGTCAGAAACTAAATCATACCGGGCAACAGTGAATGATAGTGGCCTAGTGTATAATAGTTCAAGATTTGATGTATATGCTGCTTCTATGAGGATATCCACCCCCTCAACCTGAAGGTGAATATCACACCTGAACCTACCTGCCAAACTTGGTGCATGTGATCAGGCATGACCCCCCCCCCCCCCCTTTAGAATTAAGTTGTAGTCTAGGTGTCAGGTCAATGAACTAATTTTGTAATGGATTTGTATTTCTATGTAAAGTCTATGGAATCCCAATTTAATTGTCGAGTCTTAACACTCATGTAAGTAATTTTGTTTTCTCTTTAAATTATTGTCATTTTGTAATGTTCTCATTCACCCACTTGGGTAATCACCATTGTAATCCCAGATTTAAGAACTCAAAGTAATATTATGGGGCAAAAGCCCCCTTGTGACTGTCAGGCCTGGGAGCATTCTCTCACCCCCACGAGGGTGGAGTGTTTCAGTGTGCTGTGCTCCGGTGTCCCTCATCATCGCATGGGTACCCACCACCACTGATACCGCCAACACACACACTCACACCATGGCGCCGCCCCTACTGCTGTCGCCCCATATTGACAAGTTTGTTATTCAAGAGCCTTCCTTCAGGCCACTTTGTATCTTTTGCACATATTGATATCACTATGTTATGGATGTTAATTTCTGTGACCCTTCATAATGATCATATATTTTTTTAAACTGAAATAATCAATTAGAATAACCCCATTCATTTTCATCCAGAGAGCCTTCTTCGGAAGGGGAAAGGATGTGCAGGGAGGAGACCCCGCCAAGAGGGATCACTGCCGATAAAATTTTATTAGATAATTTTTTTCCATTCATAATGTACGGCCGTAGCTGGCTTGGGCATACTGTGGTGGAAGGTGCTGGCCAGAAGACCATGGTTGGCACATCCCTGCCATGTTCTCCTCAGTCAGGCTCTAGCCCCACGGGTTGGTTGCACTGACGAGGGTACGCTACTAGCAAGGCACGTTGGCGGAATCAACCCTCCATTCAGAGACTAATCGTGTGATCACGTGGGGATGCAGCTGGGAGTGGTGAGGGTGGCTTGGAAACAGCTCTGTGCCCTCTTAGCTTCAGACCTCAGCCCCGAGTAGTCGCTCCTCTAGCCTCTGTCTCTCTCCTCAAACCTCCTGATGAACAGATGGCAACACCTCTTGGGGCTTCTCAACCCTATGTAGGAACCCATGTACCATCTTTACATGAATAAATAGGGTCCATTCAAGCTTAATTACTTTTAATTATTGCAACATCCAATTTTTCTCTCCTGGCATCCATCCCGACAAACATACCCACAAAGTAACGGGGTAGTCGAGCGCCGGCACTGTACTGTATTTTCAAGGAAGCTCTTCGATGCCATGACTCTCTATGGATGGAAGCCTTCCCCTTGTGCTACTCGGCATTCATGTGATCTATAAGGAAGGCCTCAAAGGCACAGTAGCCAAGTTTGTATACGGCCAGAACATTGTTCTCCCTGGCAAACTTGAGAGCCCTTCCACTTCTTGTCTGACTAATCTTCCTTCGCGGACTGCGTCAGATGCCATTTCATCAACCTCCATATCCCTCCGCCTGCCAGCCATTCCCGCCCTAAGGTTCACATCCCAAAATCTCTGGACAATTGCAAGTATGTCATGCTCTGAGATGACACTGTCCATGCTCCCCTCCAACCTCCATGTTGTTGTTGTTGTGGTCTTCAGTCCTGAAACTGGTTTGATGCAGCTCTCCATGCTACTCTAACCTGTGCAAGCTTCTTCATCTCCCAGTACCTACTGCAACCTACGTCCTTCTGAATCTGCTTAGTGTAGTCATCTCTTGGTCTCCCTCTACGATTTTTACCCTCCACGCTGCCCTCCAATACTAAATTGGTGATCCCTTGATGCCTCAGAACATGTCCTACCAACCGATCCCTTCTTCTGGTCAAGTTGTGCCACAAACTTCTCTTCTCCCCAATCCGACTCAATACTTCCTCATTAGTTATGTGATCTACCCATCTAAACTTAAGCATTCTTCTGTAGCACCACATTTCGAAAGCTTCTATTCTCTTCTTGTCCAAACTATTTATCGTCCATGATTCACTTCCATACATGGCTACACTCCATACAAATACTTTCAGAAATGACTTCCTGACACTTAAATCTATACTCGATGTTAACACACTTCTCTTCTTCAGAAACGCTTTCCTTGCCATTGCCAGTCTACATTTTATATCCTCTCTACTTCGACCATCATCAGTTATTTTGCTCCCCAAATAGCAAAACTCCTTTACAACTTTAAGTGTCTCACTTCCTAATCTAACTCCCTCAGCATCACCCGACTTAATTCGACTACATTCCATTATCCTCGTTTTGCTTTTGTTGATGGTCATCTTATATCCTCCTTTCAAGACACTATCCATTCCGTTCAACTGCTCTTCCAAGTCCTTTGCTGTCTCTGACAGAATTACGATGTCATCGGCGAACCTCAAAGTTTTTATTTCTACTCCATAGATTTTAATACCTACTCCGAATTTTTCTTTTGTTTCCTTTACTGCTTGCTCAATATACAGATTGAATAGCATCGGGGATAGGCTACAATCCTGTCTCACTCCCTTCGCAACCATTGCTTCCCTTTCATGTCCCTCGACTCTTATAACTGCCATCTGGTTTCTGTACAAATTGTAAATAGCCTTTCGCTCCCTGTATTTTACCCCTGCCACCTTCAGAATTTGAAAGAGAGTATTCCAGTCAACATTGTCAAAAGCTTTCTCTAAGTCTACAAATGCTAGAAACGTAGGTTTGCCTTTTCTTAATCTAGCTTCTAAGATAAGCCGTAGGGTCAGTATTGCCTCACGTGTTCCAACATTTCTACGGAATCCAAACTGATCCTCCCCGAGGTCGGCTTCTACCAGTTTTTCCATTCGTCTGTAAAGAACTCGCGTTAGTATTTTACAGCTGTGACTTATTAAACTGATAGTTCGGTAATTTTCACATCTGTCAACACCTGCTTTCTTTGGGATTGGAATTATTACATTCTTCCTGAAGTCTGAGGGTATTTCGCCTGTCTCATACATCTTGCTCACCAGATGGTAGAGTTTTGTCAGGACTGGCTCTCCCAAGGCCGTCAGTAGTTCCAATGGAATGTTGTCGACTCCGGGGGCCTTTTTTCGACTCAGGTCTTTCAGTGCTCTGTCAAACTCTTCACGCAGTATCGTATCTCCCATTTCATCTTCATCTATATATTTCCATAATATTGTCCTCAAGTACATCGCCCTTGTACAGACCCTCTATATACTCCTTCCACCTTTCTGCTTTCCCTTCTTTGGTTAGAACTGGGTTTCCATCTGAGCTCTTAATATTCATACAAGTGGTCCTCTTTTCTCCAAAGGTCTCTTTAATTTTCCTGTAGGCAGTATCTATCTTACCTCTAGTGAGATAAGCCTCTACATCCTTACATTTGTCCTCTAACCATCCCTGGTTAGCCATTTTGCACTTTCTGTCGATCTCATTTTTGAGACGTTTGTATTCCTTTTTGTCTGCTTCTTTTACTGCATTTTTATATTTTCTCCTTTCATCAATTAAATTCAATATTTCTTCTGCTACCCAAGGATTTCTACTAGCCCTAGTCTTTTTACCTACTTGATCCTCTGCTGCCTTCACTACTTCATCCCTCAAAGCTACCCATTCTTCTTCTATTGTATTTCTTTCCCCCATTCCTGTCAATTGCTCCCTTATGCTCTCCTTGAAACTCCGTGCAACCTCTGGTTCTTTTAGTTTATCCAGGTCCCATCTCCTTAAATTCCCACCTTTTTGCAGTTTCTTCAGTTTTAATCTACAGGTCATAACCAATAGATTGTGGTCAGAGTCCACATCTGCCCCTGGAAATGTCTTACAATTTAAAACCTGGTTCATAAATCTCTGTCGTACCATTATATAATCTATCTGAAACCTGTCAGTATCTCCAGGCTTCTTCCATGTATACAGCCTTCTTTTATGATTTTTGAACCAAGTGTTACCTATGATTAAGTTGTGCTCTGTGCAAAATTCTACCATGCGGCTTCCTCTTTCATTTCTTTGCCCCAGTCCATATTGACCTACTACGTTTCCTTCTCTCCCTTTTCCTACTACCGAATTCCAGTCACCCATGACTATTAAATTTTCGTCACCCTTCACTATCTGAATAATTTCTTTTATTTGATCATACATTTCTTCAATTTCTTCATCGTCTGCAGAGCTAGTTGGCATATAAACTTGTACTACTGTAGTAGGTGTGGGCTTCGTATCTATCTTGGCCACAATAACGCGTTCACTACGCTGTTTGTAGTAGCTTACCCGGATTCCTATTTTCCTATTCATTATTAAACCTACTCCTGCATTACCCCTATTTGATTTAGTGTTTATAACCCTGTAGTCACCTGACCAGAAGTCTTGTTCCTCTTGCCACCGAACTTCACTAATTCCCACTATATCTAACTTTAACCTATCCATTTCCCTTTTTAAATTTTCTAACCTACCTGCCCGATTAAGGGATCTGACATTCCACGCTCCGACCCGTAGAACGCCAGTTTTCTTTCTCCTGATAACGACATCCTCTTGAGTAGTCCCCGCCCGGAGATCCGAATGGGGGACTATTTTACCTCCGGAATATTTTACCCAAGAGGATGCCATCATCATTTAATCATACAGTAAAGCTGCATGCCCTCAGGAAAAATTACGGCTGTAGTTTCCCCTTGCTTTCAGCCGTTCGCAATACCAGCACAGCAAGGCTGTTTTGGTTATTGTTACAAGGCCAGATCAGTCCATCATCCAGACTGTTGCCCCTGCAACTACTGAAAAGGCTGCTGCCCCTCTTCAGGAACCACACGTTTGTCTGGCCTCTCAACAGATACCCCTCCGTTGTGGTTGCACCTACGGTACGGCTATCTGTATCGCTGAGGCACGCAAGCCTCCCCACCAGCGGCAAGGTCCATGGTTCATACCGGTCCATACCGAGTTCTCCAGCACTCAGCCAACCCAACACCACTCCACAGCTAACACTGCTCCAGATGAAAGATTGAGCTGTTATAGTCTCTCTCAACAGACTTAAGCCTACTCATGTCGAGCCTTCTTCTACCCCCCTTCAGGCCATGACCATGCCAGTCACTGTCGTGGCTCCCGACACTCCGACCACTCCCTCCACGTTTCACTTACACACTTGATCGAGTGACTTCCAGTTCCAATCATCGAGCTCTCCTCCGACCTCACCCTCTACTCCGATCTCACACACTCTGTCGAGTGACTTCCAGCTCCAATCTACATCTGTATATACATTTATACTCTGCAAGCCACCCTATGGTGTGTGGCGGAGGGCACTTTACGTGCCATTGTCCTGTTCCAGGCCCATATGGTTTGCAGGAAGAGGGACTGCCGGAAAGCCTCCACATGCTCGAATCTCTCTAATTTTACATTCGTGATCTCCTTGGGAGGTATAAGTAGGGGGAAGCAATATATTTGATACCTCATCCAGAAATGCGTCCTCTCGAAACCTGGACAGCAAGCTACACCGTGATGCAGAGCGCCTCTCTTGCAGAGTCTGCCACTTGAGTTTGTTTAACATCTCCGTAATGCTATCATGCTTACCAAATAACCCTGTGACGAAACGCGCTACTCTTCTTTGGATCTTCTCTATCTCCTCCGTCAACCTGATCTGGTACGGATCCCACACTGATGAGCAATACTCAAGTATAGTTCAAACGAGTGTTTTGTAAGCCACCTCCTCTGTTGATGGACTACATTTTCTAAGGACTCTCCCAATGAATCTCAACCTGGCACCCACCTTACCTACAATTAATTTTATATGATCATTCCATTCAAATCGTTCCGCACACATACTCCCAGATATTTTACAGAAGTAACTGCTACCAGTGTTTTTTTCTGCTATCATATAATCATACAATAAAGGATCCTTCTTTCTATGTATTCGCAATACATTACATTTGTCTATGTTAAGAGCCAGTTGCCACTCCCTGCACAAAGTGCCTATCCACTGCAGATCTTCCTGCATTTCGCTGCAATTTTCTAATGCTGCAACTTCTCTGTATACTACAACATCATCTGCAAAAAGCCGCATGGAACTTCCAACACTATCTACTAGGTCATTTATATATATCGTGAAAAGTGATGGTCCCATAACACCCCCCTGTGGCATGCCAGAGGTTACTTTAACATCTGTAGACGTCTCTCCATTGAGAACAACATGCTGTGTCTGATATTCCGTAGACTCTCACTTTGCTTATCAGGCGACAGTGTATCGAACGCCTTCTGGAAGTCAAGGAAAATAGCATCTACCTGGGAGCCTGTATCTAATATTTTCTGGGTCTCATGAACAAATAAAGCGAGTTGGGTCTCACACAATCACTGTTTCTGGAATTCATGTTGATTCCAACAAAGTAGATTCTGGGTTTCCAGAAATTACATGATACGCCAGCAAGAAACATTCTAAAATTCTACAACAGATCGATGTCAGAGATATAGGCCTATAGTTTTGCGCATCTGCTCGACGACCCTTCTTGAAGACTGGGACTACCTGTGCCCTTTTCCAATCATTTGGAACCTTCCATTCCTCTAGAGACTTGTGGTACACGGCTGTTAGAAGGGGTGCAAGTTCTTTCGCATTCTCTGTGTAGAATCGAATTGGTGTCCTATCAGGTCCAGTGGACTTTCCTCTGTTGAGTGATTTCAGTTGCTTTTCTATTCCTTGGACACTTATTACGATGTCAGCCATTTTTTCGTTTGTGTGAGGATTTAGAGAAGGAACTGCAGTGCGGTCTTCCTCTGTGAAACATCTTTGGAAAAAGGTGTTTAGTATTTCAACTTTATGCGTGTCATCCTCAGTTTCAATGCCGTCATCATCCCAGAGTGTCTGGATATGCTGTTTCGAGCCACTTACTGATTTGACATAAGACCAGAACTTCCTAGGATTTTCTGTCAAGTCGGTACATAGAATTTTACTTTCGAATTCCCTGAATGCTTCACGAATAACCCTCCTTATGCTAACTTTGAGGTCGTTTAGCTCCTGTCTATCTGAGAGGTTTTGACTGCGTTTAAATTTGCAGTGAAGCTCTCTTTGCTTTCGCAGTAGTTTCCTAACTTTGTTGTTGAACCACGGTGGGTTTTTTCCATCCCTCACAGTTTTACTCGGCACGTACCTGTCTAAAACACATTTTACGATTGCCTTGAACTTTTTCCATAAACACACAACATTGTCAGTGCCGGAACAAAAACGTTTGTTTTGGTCTGTTAGGTAGTCTGAAATCAGTCTCCTATTACTCTTGCTAAACAGATAAACCTTCCTCCCTTTTTTTATGTTCCTATTTACTTCCATATTCAGGGATGCTGGAATGGCCTTATGATCACTGATTCCCTGTTTTGCACTTACAGAGTCAAAAAGTTTGGGTCTGTTTGTTATTAGTAGGTCCAAGATGTTATCTCCATGAGTCAGTTCTCTGTTTAATTGCTCAAGGTAATTTTCAGATTGTGCACTCAGTATACTGTCACTCGATGCTCTGTCCCTACCACCTGTCCTAAACATCTGAGTGTCCCAGTCTATATCTGGTAAATTGAAATCTCCACCTAAGACTATAACATGCTGAGAAAATTTATGTGAAATGTATTCCAGATTTTCTCTCAGTTGTTCTGCCACTAATGCTGCTGAGTCAGGAGGTTGGTAAAAGGAGCCAATTATTAACCTAGCTCGGTTGTTGAGTGTAACTTCCACCCATAATAATTCACAAGAACTATCCACTTCTACTTCACTACAGGATAAACTACTACTAACAGTGACAAACACGCCACGACCGGTTGCATGCAATCTATCCATTCCAAACACCGTCTGTGCCTTTGAAAAAATTTCGGCAGAATTTATCTCTGGCTTCAGCCAGCTTTCTGAACCTATAATGATTTCAGCTTCAGTGCTTTCTATCAGCGCTTGAAGTTCTGGTACTTTACCAATGCAGCTTCGACTGTTTACAATTACAATACCGATTGCTGCTTGGTCCCTGTATGTCCTGACTTTACCCCGCACCCTTTGAGGCTGTTGCCCTTTCTGTACTTGCCTGACGCTGGAGCTCTCCTCTGAACTCACCCTCTACTCCGGTCACACACACTCCATTGGGTGACCACATGCTCCCCACGTCGAGCTTACCTATGATCACGCCCTCACCGCCAGGCCCTTTGCTGGTCCCTTTGACCTCTCCACCATCGCCTGCCTCACCCTGTCGAGGTTTCTCATGCCCACCCCCCCCCCCCCCCCCCTTTCCCATCCTGAACGTGCCCTTGCTCGAGGTATTTGTGCCTGTCCCCCCTGACATAATCCATGACATCTCAATAATACTGCACGATTATACACTGCTCGTCGTGTGTTTCTCTTCATCCAGTGCTCATGACACAACCTCTGCCATTCCCTGCCACCTGGTGAAATGTGTTCCCCTCGCGCCTGACATTGACCTGGACATTCTTCATGTGTTCGTCATGCCCACTGAAGACATCGTCATCGTCGCTCCATTCCACCCGCAAACCGCCGGCCTTCCTGTCGCCGCACAAGCAGCACACCCAGTATGACACCTTCATGACATCTTCATGACATCTACCCACACAGCTCCCTGATGACGCTGTCGAGCTGATTGTGGTCCGGCTCTCGCGGATGAACCCTGCTGATGCCTTAGTCACCCCCCCACCTCCCGGCCTCTCAAGGGTACTCCATGCTGGGGGGGGAGGGGGGGGGGGGGGCTATGTGATGCCGATGAAATCGACACCAACATCGATATCCATTCATCTTTGGACTCTAAGCATTGTCTTTGGCTGTTCTGCCATGTTCAGTTCAGTTCAGTTCTTGTGATCCTTGTATGTGTTAAGGTTAATAAATGAACTATTGCTAAATGGGTGTGATGATTGGTGCAACCAACCCGGTAATCCTCTTCACATCTAAATAACATTTCATTTTCTCTTGTACATCTAATATATGTAGGAAGTGCATTGAAAGTCTTAATAGCAGTATATTTTATTCCCTTCTGTACAAGCGACAAATTTTTATCTCAAAAATTTCATATAATTTTACTGACAGTATGTTATATTTCAAACTAAAAACTATGAAATAGAATTTCTTTACTTTTGTTGTTACATTCAATGTGTACTAGCTCTGTAAATACAATTAAAATACTTTTTTTGTTTTTGGAAACATTTGAAATTGCAACAAAGTTGGCACACTTAGAATTTCTGTTATCAATCTGATACTGTTTATTATGTTTATTTCTGGATTCATTTATAAACTAAAGAAATTCATTTGTCATTAAAATCTGTAAAACCTTTGGATTATTGTTATTACTGAAGAGTGAGGAAGTAGTAGTGGGCATGCCTCTGATATGATAGGACATGTTTTTGTATTTTGGAAGAAAAATGTAATTTTGGCTTTGTTAGTTGAAAATTCAAAAGACAGTGTGATATAGTAAAATGTAAGGGAATCAATTATTGTGAAAACAAAAATTATGCACAGGCATTCATTAAAATTATTTATCTCAAATGGAACCATGAGAACCAAAAATGTGAAATTTTCAGCTTCAAGAATCAGACCCCTAGACATGGAGAACTAGAGCCAACTACAAGAAAATAAGATAAGTAAAAAGTTTATTGTAAATCCTACTCCTCTCAAAACTTATTAAAAGAGTTAGCCATGAAGACTGTTTTGACAACAGAGGAGAGAGGAGTGACTGGAAGAAATCATGATTCTTTTGAAATTGTGATGGTTTCTCTATGTCAAGCCCCATTAGTGAACATATATATTTTGTGAATGTGCAGTTAGAATGCTTAATGCCTTGAAGATGCACCTACAAAATGATTGTTGGTTAACACTAGTATCACTATCTCCAGCTGCCTACTAGCAGTTTGAATGGAATACCTGATCAGATTAGCTGATTATATACTTCACCATTTGACAACTTCATATTTCCTCAAATGCAGTTTTTACTTCTAGGTACTTCATTTGAGATTGAATTGCACCTAGTTAGTGATGGAGTGTTGCATGCTACATACAAATTTCATGTTACTAATCAGTACCCATTTAATTCTTTTCTAATTTGATATGTAGTGATATTATTCTACTTATGTGTGTTCTTTCCATTACTAACAGGTTTGATCAAAAAATATTCAATACTTCATTCATTGTAACTTTCTCTGTCACCACCTTTTATGTTTTGGAATGGTTACTAAGGACAGGCCAAGATCATTTTTTATTTTTTATTTTACCATCTGTGTCAAATTAATGTGTCTGGCAATATACTAACATTATGGCACATTCAATGGTAGTATCATAGATACACTTTAAGAAGATGTAATGGTTTACATTCCACTGTGAAAATTCATTGTCATAAAATATTTATTGAACTGGATAACACTTGTATCTCATCTGTTGGAGTTACTGTTGTAATGAATGTGACTTTTTAATATGACATGTTAAAAACAAGTGCAGTAAAATAAATTTGGTTGCTACAAAAGGAATTATGGTTCATACATATGTGATATTGTCCCACTGAACCCAGATTTCTTGCTTATCACAAGGAAATATAAAGCTTTGGATTTGCAGTCAAATATTACTGAACCAGTCTTTTGAGTGCGTAACTCCAAGCAATACCAAATGTGAATCAGATGAAGAAATATTTAATATTCATCTGTCCTAGAAACCTCATCAAAAATTCAGTGTGCATATCTAGAATAAGGTATAACGAGCCAATTCTAACATTGTATTTGTCATGTGTTCAGTTCTTTTTCCTTGAGTCTTTCACATGTCACCTTCTGATGAAGCAGGCTTGGATTTCTTTATTTCCTCTCTTGCTTTGCCATCTGCCTCCTTACTCATTTTATTTTCTTTTTTTGCCTAATTACCATTAACAAGCATGAGCATAATCTGCATTTCCATAAAAGAGAAAGATTGGCCCTAAGTCTCAAGGAATATACCACCAGGTCTAATTTTGTGCTTAGTTTTGTGTATGTAATTAATTTCCTAATTCATTTAGACCATTCCTAGTTAATATCTTTTGCTAAAAATCATTATAGGGTGAAATCAGTAATTGTTTTGTGATCTAGATTCTATTGTTGATTTATAAAAAAATATAAAGATTAAAACTGAAGAAACTGCAAAAATGTGGGAAATTAAGGAGATGGGACCTGGATAAACTGAAAGAACCAGAGGTTGTACAGAGTTTCAGGGAGAGGATAAGGGAACAATTGACAGGAATAGGGGAAAGAAATACAGTAGAAGAAGAATGGGTAGCTCTGAGGGATGAAGTAGTGAAGGCAGCAGAGGATAAAGTAGGTACAAAGACGAGGGCTGCTAGAAATCCTTGGGTAACAGAAGAAATATTGAATTTAATTGATGAAAGGAGAAAATATAAAAATGCAGTAAATGAAGCAGGCAAAAAGGAATACAAACGTCTCAAAAATGAGATCGACAGGAAGTGCAAAATGGCTAAACAGGGATGGCTAGAGGACAAATGTAAGGATGTAGAAGCTTATCTCACTAGGGGTAAGATAGATACTGCCTACAGAAAAATTAAAGAGACCTTTGGAGAGAAGAGAACCATGTGTATGAATATCAAGAGCTCAGATGGCAACCCAGTTCTAAGCAAAGAAGGGAAGGCAGAAAGGTGGAAGGAGTATATAGAAGGTTTATACAAGGGCGATGTACTTGAGGACAATATTATGGAAATGGAAGAGGATGTAGATGAAGACGAAATGGGAGATACGATACTGCATGAAGAGTTTGACAGAGCACTGAAAGACCTGAGTCGAAACAAGGCCCCCGGAGTAGACAACATTCCATTAGAACTACTGACGGCCTTGGGAGAACCAGTCCTGACAAAACTCTACGAGCTGGTGAGCAAGATGTATGAGACAGGCGAAATACCCTCAGACTTCAAGAAGAATATAATAATTCCAATCCCAAAGAAAGCAGGTGCTGACAGATGTGAAAATTACCGAACTATCAGTTTAATAAGCCACGGCTGCAAAATACTAACGCGAATTCTTTACAGACGAATGGAAAAACTGGTAGATGCAGACCTCGGGGAGGATCAGTTTGGATTCCGTCGAAATGTTGGAACACGTGAGGCAATACTGACCTTACGACTTACCTTAGAAGAAAGATTAAGAAAAGGCAAACCTACGTTTCTAGCATTTGTAGACTTAGAGAAAGCTTTTGACAATGTTGACTGGAATACTCTTTTTCAAATTCTAAAGGTGGCAGGGGTAAAATACAGGGAGCGAAAGGCTATTTATAATTTGTACAGAAACCAGATGGCAGTAATAAGAGTCGAGGGGCATGAAAGGGAAGCAGTGGTTGGGAAAGGAGTGAGACAGGGTTGTAGCCTCTCCCCGATGTTATTCAATCTGTATATTGAGCAAGCAGTAAAGGAAACAAAAGAAAAATTTGGAGTAGGTATTAAAGTTCATGGAGACGAAGTAAAAACTTTGAGGTTCGCCGATGACATTGTAATTCTGTCAGAGACGGCAAAGGACTTGGAAGAGCAGTTGAACGGAATGGACAGTGTCTTGAAAGGAGGATATAAGATGAACATTAACAAAAGCAAAACGAGGATAATGGAATGTAGTCAAATTAAATCGGGTGATGCTGAGGGAATTAGATTAGGAAATGAGACACTTAAAATAGTAAAGGAGTTTTGCTATTTAGGAAGTAAAATAACTGATGATGGTCGAAGTAGAGAGGATATAAAATGTAGACTGGCAATGGCAAGGAAAGCGTTTCTGAAGAAGAGAAATTTGTTAACATCGAATATAGATTTATGTATCAGGAAGTCGTTTCTGAAAGTATTTGTTTGGAGTGTAGCCATGTATGGAAGTGAAACATGGACGATAACTAGTTTGGACAAGAAGAGAATAGAAGCTTTTGAAATGTGGTGCTACAGAAGAATACTGAAGATAAGGTGGATAGATCATGTAACTAATGAGGAGGTATTGAATAGGATTGGGGAGAAGAGAAGTTTGTGGTACAACTTGACTAGAAGAAGGGATCGGTTGGTAGGACATGTTTTGAGGCATCAAGGGATCACAAATTTAGCATTGGAGGGCAGCGTGGAGGGTAAAAATCGTAGAGGGAGACTGAGAGATCAGTACACTAAGCAGATTCAGAAGGATGTAGGTTGCAGTAGGTACTGGGAGATGAAGCAGCTTGCACAGGATAGAGTAGCATGGAGAGCTGCATCAAACCAGTCTCAGGACTGAAGACAACAACAACAACAACTAATTATAAACATTTGGAAGAAGAGGTTTCTTAAAGTATTTACTTGCTTCTATTTGAATACATATTAGCAAATCCAGGCTTTAATTAATTCCAAAATAATGACCGTGTTTGTTAAAAGTAATGTTCGTATAACTATATCTGTTAATTTCATTATTTAAACAAATAATTCGGCCCGACCTTTGTGGTAGAAGGAACTGTAAAAAGAAGGAATTTTATTGATGTTTGAGTTATGTTTTAATTGTAATTACTGTAACTTAAACAGTAAACAATGTATAATTTCAGTGCCTATTATTGTGAAGATATATAAAGGAGCAATTTTTTTGTCTTGAGAAAGTCAGTTCACAGTTGATTTTCAGACGAGGGACATATACTGGTTAGATTAACAACAATGCATCGACTTAACAGTGGAATAAGTGTAACACAAATAAGCCATGTGTTAGAACAATTAATGACAATGTTTGTTTAATTTATTTGAAAAATAGCGTCACACTTACCACATTATTCTGCAAGAAATGTGGACTGTGTGGTTAGGTCTTTACTGCTCCTAGATGTTCAACAGCAAATTAATGTTGCAGTATGCTGATATTGCATGCAACCTATTAATCAGACTTATTAACATTTACCAATAGGAAACTAGCCATATAATTGTTTAATATTGAGGGGTTGTGAACAGTGACAGTAAAGAATTGTGAAACACAATTGTGCAATTGTTGGTTACATCATTTACAGTAGTCAGTGTTGAACTTCCTACCCTCATTTTTCAGCCAGTATAACAATGCAGCACGTTGACACTGAAGGCTATCAATGAAGAAATAAAGCAGGTGAATGTCACATATGGTGCCCTATAAGGTGAGGAATATTGTATTTGGACACAATAAACAAGGACTTGTGAACTTTGAACAGTGAAAAGAGCAGTCTGAACAGAGTGACTGAGTTAAAAGTATGTGTGGCACCAGTATTATTGAGAATAGTGAACAGACTAATTGACAGTGAAAAGTAGTTACAGTATTCTGAAAGTTTGATCGTATGTGAACATGTGATGCAATAGGAAGTATCAACAACACAGCATAACAACTGAAGATCGTTGGCCGAGGTTATGGAGGCACCCATTACAAATGTTGAACACAGCTGCCAGTCTAGAATCAAGCTCATCAGAGCACCCCATTGTGGAGGACAGCCGGAGCAGCCAACCAGGAATCAATCTTGTCAGGGTAGCCATTGTGAGGGGAAGCTACTGCTGCAGCACACCAGCTGGACTCAACCCACCTGATGTAAATAAGCGGGTTTTAAATGAGTGAGAGTAACTGCAGAAGCAGCAGGAGATGAGTGAATAAAAATAAAGTAATTCATAGCAAAAGCCGTTTTATATTAACTGATACATAATGAGTGGCCTTAACAAACAAGACAGTGTGATGGGAGAGAATGGACAACAGGGGAGTGATGTGACTGATGACAAAGCTGTAGAGGTTAAGTTTTTAAATGAACAAAAAGACTTGATGGGGACTGATTCGGTAGATGATAGTGGTTCTACACTACTGGCCATTAAAATTGCTACATCATGTAGATGACGTGCTTCAGATTCGAAATTTAACCTACAGGAAGAAGATGCTGTGATATGCAAATGATTAGCTTTTCAGAGCACTCATACAAAGTTGGCGCCGGTGGCAACACCTACAACATGCTGACATGAGAAAAGTTTCCAACCGATTTCCCATACACTAACAGCAGTTGACCGGCGTTGCCTGGTAAATGTTGTTGTGATGCTTTGCATAAGGAGGAGGAATGTGCACCGTCACGTTTCCAACTTTGATGAAGGGTGGATTGTAGCCTATCATGATTGCGGTTTATCGTATCACGACATTGCTGCTCATGTTGGTAGAGATCCAATGACTGTTAGCAGAATATGGAATCGGTGGGTTCAGGAGAGTAATACGGAACACTGTGCTGGATCCCAATGGCCTCATATCACTAGCAGTCGAGATGACAGGCATCTTATCTGCATGGCTGTAACAGATCGTGCACCCACGTCTCGATCCCTGAGTCAACATATGGGGACATTTGCAAGACGACTACCATCTGCATGAACAGTTTCACAACATTTGCAGCAGCATGGACTATCAGCTCTGAGACCATGGCTGCAGTTACTCTTGACGCTGCATCACAGACAGGAGCTCCTGCGATGGTGCACTCAACGACGAACCTTGGTGCACGAATGGCAAAACAGCCTTTGTTTCAGATGAATCCAGATTCTCTTTACAGCATCATGATGGTCGCATCTGTGTTTGGTGACATCACGGTGAATGCACAATTTCAGCAGGATAATGCACGACCGCATGTTGCAGGTCCTGTACGGGCCTTTCTGGATACAGAAAATGTTCGACTGCTGCCCTGGCCCTCCAAATCTCTCACCAATTGAAAATGTCTGGTCAATGGTGGCCAAGCAACTGACTCATCACAATACGCCAGTCACTACTCTTGATGAACTGTGGTATTGTGTTGAAGCTGCATGGACAGCTTTACCTGTATACGCCATCCAAACTCTGTTTGACTCAATCCCCAGGCGTATCAAGGCCATTATTATGGCCAGAGGTGGTTGTTCTGGGCACTGATTTCTCAGGATCTATGCACCCTAATTGCGTGAAAATGTAATCACATGTCAGTTCTAGTATAATGTATTTGTCCAATGAATACCCATTTATCATCTGCATTTCTTCTTGGTGTAGCAATATTAATGGCCAGTAGCGTAAATCAGATATGAATGTAACTTTGAATGATGGGGACAAAAGTCATGTTGTAGATGAGATGGTGAAATTGTCATCTACATTGTGTGGTGAAATGGATGAAAACAGTACTGAAGTGGATGAAATTGTTAAGGCTAAGGAGGAAGAATCTATTAGCAAAAGTCAGCAAAGACAAAAGTTTATGGCACACGGAAAATTGGAAGTGATGTTAAGGCAAGTTATGAGTAGGTTGAATAGTATGACTATGGAAGAAGACATTAGATTGGTGGAAAGTAGTATAAAAGAAGACATTAGTAGGGTGGAAAATAGTGTGAAAGAAGGCATTAGTAGGGTGGATAATAGTATGAAAGAAGACATTTGTAGGGTGGAGAATAAAACTGATAGCATTGAAACTGACATGGCTAGCTTAAAGAATGAACTGAAGAAAGAAATTAGAAAGGAAGTTAAGGTGAAAGTTTACATTTTATAAGAAGTTAAGGTAGCTATCTCTAACCTTTCAGAATTAAAAAAGAAGGCTGAGGCAGTACTGAAAGATTGTGATGAAAAAATAAAGAAAGTAATACAGAATACTAATGGGAAATTAACATTAATGAGGAGTAAATGTGCAGAAGAGAGAAAGAAACTTGGTGAATACTATAGTAGGAGGATGGACACTTATGAGAAACAGTGTGAAGATGAAGTGAAAGCAGCCAGGAAATTTTGTGTTGAAAATAGGGTTAAACTTGAGAACCAAATCGATCAGATTAAAAATGATTTAGAAATTGAGGTAGAAACCAAGTGTGCAGTAGTGATAGAGGAAAGACTTGTAAAAGTAAATAAAAATGTAGATTCAAAATTTGCTGCAATGAATAAGGTGAAAGTGGTACAAAGTCTAAAGCATAGTGTGTGTAGTGTCCCAAACAACCCTTCATTTGTTACTTGTAAGAAATTTAATAATTTAAAACCATATGGGTAAGTGCATCCACTTGGTTTCATTAGGGAATTTAATGATTTGCCTGAAACATGGGATGACAAAGAGAAAATGTCACTTGCGAAACGTTTGTTGAAAGGGGATGATTATGTATGGGCAGCTCAGGTAGCTGATAGTTGTACTTTGTGGCATAGATTTAAGAAAGCATTTTTAGATGTATGTTGGACCAAAGAGAAGCAGCACAGAATTTTGAGTGAGTTTTGGGGAGGAGAGAGACTTGACTCCAGGAAGGGCACTCTGAAAGGTTTCTGTCAGTTTTGGATAAGCAAACTGAAATATTTATACAAAGAGCTAAGTAGTGAATCAATAACTATGGGTTTAGAAACTAAGTTGCCTCAGAAAGTTAGAGAATTGCTTGTACCTGCCCCTAAGGGTAATATTAGTGAGTTTTTGAATTATGATGATAAAGTGGAGAGGCTGAAACCCCCAGTGGAAGATCGTAGGAGGAATTTTGATGATAATAATCAGTCAAGAGAGAGTTTTAGGTAAATAGGATGAACAGCACTAATTATAGTAGAAATTCAAGGAATGATTGGGTGGAGGATAGCCAGAATGGGCACAGAAATGGTAGGAGAAATTCAAGGAACAGAAACGGAGGAGAAGATGGTAATTCTGGATCAAACCATTTAAACAAGATAATGCTCCAGTTTTAGCTCACTCCAGAGCAGGTAGTGATGAAGAGCCACATGTATATAAATGTACTGTAATCACAGGTAAGGGTAATGTAAATGATAGTAGTAAGATAAGTGGAAATTATAATTCTGGTGAGATGCTGAATGGTGGGCGTATGTAGCAATGCTTATCCTGTAAAAAGAGAGGAGGAAGTTACTATTATAAATTTAAAAAATGAAACAGAATGTGTTGCTGTTGCTCAGGATGTCCAAAGTGCCAAAATGAATGATAAGTTTCTAAGAGAATATAAGCAATTCAGGTGTTTTGCTTTGTGGCCTAGTACTGAAAACAAGGATCAACTAATCAGCAAAGTATATGAGGAAAATGAAAATGACAGAGGGTCTGATTCTGACAGTAACTGTAATGATGATAGTAATGATGAATCCAGTAGTGATGAGGATGAGGTTTTTGATTTTATCATTGATAATGATGGCAATGTGTTAAGTAAAGAAAGAATAAAGGAGGATAATATTAGGCCTAATGAAGAGTTAGAGTTTAACGAGAGTGGTAATGAGGAAGAGGACCATGCTATCTGTCATTTGACTGTGCCTGAAAATCATTTTGATAAGCAGGATGATAGTTTATCCAGGAAAAGGATTAATGAGGATTTATTGTATGAAGAAGACCGCATGGTAAGTAAAAATGAAGTGTGGCACTCTGTAATAACAGAAAGAGTACAAGGTATACATGTTAAGGGTTTACAGGAAAGTGGTAGTGATTTGAATGGCATTTCACATGCATTTTCTGAATCCGTTAAGAACACGAAGGATATAGTAGTGATGCATGTCTCTGGAATAAAAATTATTGGTGCTACTGGTAAGCTATCAAAGAGTGTGAAACGAGAAGTACTATTAACTGTGGAACTGGCAGGACAGCTGTTGGAGTGCAATTTCTTGGTCATTCAAAATCTCAGCATTGATGTAATATTTGGGACTAATTTCTTGTGCAAATCGCGTGTAAATATTGACTTTGCTAGTGGTAAGTTTAGTTTTAAGTACGACAAAAGTAGGTATGAAGTACCATTTTTGGAAGGTATGGACAAGTGTGTGCAAAACCAAATTAGATTTGCCATTAAGAGTTTTGACCACTGGGTAGGTTACTGAGGAAGAAGAGGAGGAGAGAGTAAGGTTGGAAATAATAAAGGGACCTCAGGATATTGAGGGTAATACAAAAAATCAAAGGGAGGAATTAAAAGGTATTCTCCTGAGCAACTGTGAGGCATTTTCAGACAGGCCACATTTGATAAAAGATTTTGAGTGAAAATTAAAGTTTAAGGATCATGAACAAGAAATTCAAAAGATGGTCTCCAGGGGAATTATTGAAAGGTCAACCAGCAGGTATAATAACCCAATTGTGGTGGTAAAGAAGAACAGTGATGTCAGGTTGTTTCTGGATGCCAGGAAGTTAAATGAAATCATAGTAGGGGAGAGTGACAGACCAGCTAACATATATGAAATTTTGCAAAAGTTCCATGGATGTATGTTTCTGATTTCTTTTGATATGACTTTTGGCTATTGGAATATCACTTTGGCCACAGAATCTAGGCCATGTACAGCATTTTTACCAATACTGTGTAGTGCCATTTGGCCTGAACTTGTCTGTGTGCGTGCATTTGACAAGGTGCTAGGTGAGATATTAACCAATGAAATAATGGTCTATGTAGACAATGTCCTAGTAGTGAGTGCAAATGGATCAATCATTGTAAGATTCTGAAAGAAGTACTGAGAGCTATGTATAGGGGAGGTATGAAACTAAAATTAAGTAAATTTGAATTTGTAAACAAGGAAATCTCATTTATGGGTCACTGGATTAATGAGGACGATATACAGCCCGATGCAGAAAAGCTCTCTGCTATTGTGGATTTCCCACTTCTGAAGAACAAGAAGGATCTTAAAGATATGTTGGGCTTGTACTGAAAGTTCTTATCAGATCAGTCATTTAACCTTCCTTGCCTTCATAATTTGTTCAAAAAGAATGTGGTGTGAAATTGGACAGAGGAGTGTGAGGAGGCATTTCAGAGTTCGAAAAAAGAGTTAGTAAATAATAAGATGTTAGGACAACCAAATTTTTCATTGCCATTTGTAACTGCTCTTTAGAGAGTGGGTATTCAGAAAAGAATATTAGATTAAATTCTCTAATACGAAATGACCCAAGGGCCAAAAAACGGCATTTGTATTTCGAAGTAATAGTTAGTTAAAATTTTACAAATAGCAGATATTTGAAATAGAGTAATGCAAAGTAGTACAAAGGGAACCCAAGGAAGACATAACAGAGCTGCATTTTGTTTTGGATATAGTATATAAACTGATGTGCAGCATTGTTAGCTCTCTTGACTCTTTGTTTTCAATGGTGCACATTCACAGTCTTCCATCTTAGTCGGGAGTTGGGGATTATAAGCCTAATTAAATATAATTCTGATAACTGGATTAGGCATTGGAGTGGTGGATAATAGATTATTTTGAGATATAGGGACAGACAATAGTTGGACCTTATCATACAAATATCTTTGCCGATTGTTATCAACGTGATTCTGCTAATAAACAAGACGTGAGATGTAGTGCCCGTGAAAAGACTAAATTTGAGCTGAACAGACACTGAAAGTATTCAAACCTATAATTAATATCATGTTGTGAGAATTAAGAAGCTTAGACATTGTAAAGCCAGAGACATATTTATGATTTATCAGATATTAATGGTAAAGGACAGTTTCATGGGAAATCATATCTTTGGTGATAGGAACACAAAGGAATGTGGTATGAACTGACTGTTATTATATCGAAATGATACACATGAGGATCAACTCCTTCTTTATTGATTCCCCAGTGCCATCTCTCATTAATTTAAAAAGTGAATTGTGTCAATAGAACAGAATATATATGAGACTTTCTCTGTGTTTTCTAAATACCAAAAATCAGCTAGTGCATAGACAGTTATATCTGTTAATATTCAAGGGTTATTAAGAAAAGCTGATCAACCTGTTACAAACAGATAACAGGATTTAATGAAGGCATATTGATTACAAAGGCAACTAAATCAAATTATTTGGGGAACAAAAGTTAGAAAAAACAGACTGGAACCCGATTGCTATGTTATTCCCAAGTAATAAATAAAATCACTGTATTTGGATCCATTGTGGTTGAAAGTGTATGAACTGGAAATAGAAAATGAGATCAATTTTCAACTGCTAGTTCACACAATTAGATACATAACATGATTCAGAGATGTTTTATGCCCAACCCACATGGCAGGGAATGGTTCTTAACTAGCCAGGACAATATATACACAAAGCTTTGAGATCACCTCTGCTGCCAGGGGGAAGCAGCGAAGTAATATCAGTGCAGTCACGATGACAGTGGGTGTGCAGGCATAAACTGGCACAGTCAGCGTGGGGCCTGCAAACAGATATAAAGGCACATGAAAATTAGGAATATCAACGTTACTATCGATGAGAGTAACTGGAGTTACTACCATTACCACCGACTGCTTCAACAACGACTCCATTACGTGGTTGTGACTCAGTCATAACGCACGCTGATCATCACGAGTCTGATGGATAACCACCAAACAGCGTGCTGTCTTCTGTTGGCGCTGTCATCTCTGTGAGGGGTTGCTGACAAAGCGGTGCCATCTCTTCAAGTCGTTGCTAAGTGATGTCGGAAGCCGTGAAGTAGCTCAGTTAGGAAACAGTTCTCTCCAGTTCCTGTGGCATAGATTTTGGGTTGAGTAATAGAATCATTTTGATCTAAAACACAGTTCTTCATAGTGCTTATTTAGTCATAATACTGTGTTTGAGTGAGGCAGATCTGTGGCTTAGTAGTTAGTGATGTAATAATAGTGATTTTCATACTTGTGTTTGGTGTAAAACAAACTGAAGCATATTTATCAGCTGAGGTCGAATCTTGACATCAACATGTCAGATGTCAAATTTGACGATGCTCATAGTGATGAGTGCTGTATAGAAAATGTGGCTAAACGTAATAACATGGAGATTGAGGAATATGAAGTCATTAATAGAGGTTCAGCGTGTGCAAGAGAGACTAGCTCTCAGAATGAACATGATGAGCTAGATACTCTTTTTACAGCCAGTATGCTTACACCAAGAACAACAAACAAAGAAATAAAAGAATGCAGGGAATGTCATCACACATGGTGCCATGACATGAGGACTATTTTATGTGGGCACAATAAATTAGGACTAACGAACTTTGACAGTGAAGGATATATTAAGAGTGGTTTACAGTGCAGTGATGCAACAGCCAATCAGCATTTAGGTTTCATGGCCAAAGCATGACAGCAGCCAATCAGTGAGTGGATTCTATGGAAGCAGCCATTGAGTACAGGAGCAGCCAATCAGCACACAAGTGGACACAGCTGACCAGGATAAACAAGACACTTCACCAAGAGAATTACAATTTGCTGCAGACATGCAGACCCAGATAACAACCACAACAGCAGCAGCAGAAGAGCAGTGAATGAGATAAAGGTAATTTCATAGCAAAAGCTGTTTTGTATTAAGCGATACATAATGAATGACTTAAATGAAATACAGTGTGAAGGGACAACAGGAGTCTGGTGCTGTAGACAACAGTGCTATTCAATCTGGCATGAACATAACTTTGAATGATGGGGACGAAAATCCTACTGTAGATTGCATGATAATAGTGTTACATACAGTGTGCAATGATGTGAGTGAAATGGACAAAAACAGTACTGAAGTGGATGAGGTCATTAGAGTTAAGGAGGAGGAACCTAGTAGTGAAAATTATCAAGAGCAGAAGTGTATGGCAGATGGAAAAGTGGAAGCAATGTTTAGGCAAATTATGAGTAGTTTGAATAGTATGGAAAGTAGGATGAAATAAGACACTAGCAGGGTGGAAAAGAAAACTGATATCATTAGAACTGACATGGTTAGCTTAAAGGATAAACTGAAGAAAGAAATTAAAAAGGAGATTAAGGTAGTCAGCTATAATCTTTCAGAATTAAATAAGAAGTTCAATGTGGTAGTTAAAGATTGTGATAATACTAATGAGAAATCAACATTGAGTAGTAAATGTGTAGAAGAGAGAGACAAAGTGAAATTTTCTGCCTTAAAAATCAACTGCAATGTGCAGTGTAAATTAACTTTTTGCAACACACAAGGATTTATTATTTTTTTAAAGCAAGATAGGAATTGTATCAAATAATATATATCTTTAAATGTAATCTTTGTTTACCTAACAAGGACATCACTTATGATGAGGATGCCTAATTTTTGTTAAAAGTATAACTTGCAAATATTTTGCACTGCATGTAAATATTTTGTATGGGAATTTCATATAGCCAGTCCATGTAAGTATAAATTTGAAAAAAAAAAAACCATATGTACTGTAGTTTTGATAAGATTTCATACTTAATATTTTTTGTATGTAGAATTTTAACCCACTTTTTGGGATCACTTATAGTCATTGAATTGCCCAGTTAGCTATTTGCAATATCTATTAGGTTAATCCAATAAGGGGGCGATGTGATGAAGCAAGTGGGCACAATTTTACTTCAACTCCTTAAAATTCATTTTCTTCATAACTAATTACCATTGACATACATAGGTATTTCCATAAAAGACAAAGGTTGGCCATTAGTCTTAAAGAATATAACACTGGGTCTAATTTTCTGCTTAGTTTTATGTGTGTAACTGATTTTCTAGTTTATTTTGACTATTCCTAGTTAGTATCTTTCATTACATGATGAAATCAGTAATTGTTTCATAACTTAAATTCTATTGATGACTTATAAACAAATATAAATTTTATAATAATTATAGACATTTGGAGGAACAACTAATAGTATTCTTATAGGATCTTTTTGGCTCTATTCGAAAACATGTTAGCAAAGCCAGACTGTAATAAATTCCAAAGTGATTAACAGTATTGTCAAAAGTATTGTTTGCATAATGATATCTGTTCATTTCAGCATTTAAAAAAATAATTTGGCCTAACGCTTATACTAGCAAGAACTGTTAAAAAGAAGGAATGTTTTGATGTATGCAGTTAATTGAATGAAGTGAGTTTTAATTGTAATTTCTGTAAATTTAACTTCAAACAATGTGTAGTTTCAGTACCTATTTCTGTGATGATGTATAAAGGCCTGATTTTTGGTCCCAAGACTATCAGTACATGGATGAGTTTAAGATGAGGAACCTGTGTTGGCTAGAACAACAACAATGCATCCACTTAACTGTGAAATAACTGTAACACAATTAGGCTGTGTATTAAAACAATGACAATGTCAGTTCCATACATACCTGATAATTCCAAAAGAACTGTTTATTAAGTGGGTATGGTTTTACTGCTCATAGATATTCAACAGTGAATTATTGTAGCAGTATGTGGATGTTCGCCTGAAAACTATTAATGAGACTTACCGAAAGTTAATCAGTAGTGCACTGGCCATATTAAGTGTGTATATAGGGGGTTGTGAAAAATGAAAGTAAACAACTCTGAGACATAAGTGTGTACCTGTTGGCGACAGTAGATGGTACTGCATTTCCATGCTCTATTTTTTCAGTCAGTACGTTGACACTGAGGACAACAAAAGGAGAAATAAAAGAGGGCAAATGTCATCACTAGGTGCATCAACATGGGGCTGGAGAAGGCACTGATGGCAGATGGCATGGGTCACATTTCAGCAGTGCCAGTTGAGTCTATCAGTAGATCAGGTTTCACTAGGCAGGGTCTGCACCTCAGTGGGTATGGGAAGGGTAGGCTGGCAAAGCTTATATATGACACTGTAGTGGGTGGTGGTGGGATCACTCATGGAAAAATTGGTGTTAGAGTTGCACCTTTTTTAGATTGAATCAGCTGATAGGTGTACCTGCTTAAAGGAAGCCCCTCTAAGTGAGGGCTTACCTTCAGAGGTTATCATGTTTCCAAGTATAGAAGGAATTAGCATATTTCATCAAAAAATAAGACGTGTTAGAGATAAAGTTAGTGCACTGCTTACAGATGTTGACTCTGAAAATATTGGTACATCAAAGCACCACTTAAGTAATTTGACAATCAAAAGCATCCTTTACCAGGATACAGATTAGCTGGCTGTTTTTCAAGGAGTTTCTTGCGGGGTGGTGGAGTAGCCATGTGCATAAAAACCAGTATTTCATTTGAGTCCATAGATGTATCATGACACTGCACTGAACAGATATTTGAATGTTGTGCAGGGGCACTTGAATTTAGTGAAACTGAACTTCTAATCATTGTTTTTTTATAGGACCCCTAACTCTGACTTCAGAGCATTTCTGCTCAAGCTAGAGAGGGTTCTACATCTACATCTACATCTACATCCATACTCCGCAAGCCGCCTGATGGTGTGTGGCAGAGGGTACTTTGAGTACCTCTAATGGTTCCCCCTTCTATTCCAGTCTTGTATTGTTCGTGGAAAGAAAGATTATCAGTATGCCTCTCTGTGGGCTCTAATCTCTCTGATTTTATCCTCATGGTCTCTTTGCAAGATGTACACAGGAGGGAGCAATATACTACTTGACTCCTCAGTGAAGGTATGTTCTCAAAACTTCAACAAAACCCTGTACCAAGCTACTGAGCATCTCTCCTGCAGAGTCTTCCACTGGAGTTTATTTATCATCACTGTAATGCTTTTGCGATTACTAAATGATCCTGTAACGAAGCGCGCTGCTCTCCATTGGATCTTCTCTATCTCTTCTATCAACCCTATCTGGTACAGATCCCACACTGGTGAGCAATATTCAAGCAATGGGCAAACAAGTGTACTGGAACCTACTTCCCTTGTTTTTGGACTACATTTCCTTAGGATTCTTCCAATGAATCTCAGTCTGGCATCTGCTTTACCGACGATCAACTTTATACGATCATTCCATTTTATGTCACTTCTAATGCCTACTCCCAGATAATTTATGGAGTTAACTGCTTCCAGCTGCTGACCGCTATATTGTAGCTAAATGATAAAGGATCTTACTTTCTATGTATTTGCAGTACATTACACTTGTCTACATTGAGATTGAATTGCCATTCCCTGCACCAAGCATCAATTCGTTGCAGGTCCTCCTGCATTTCAGTACAATTTTCCATTGTTACAACCTCTTGATATACTACAGCATCATCCACAAAAAGTCTCAGTGAACTTCCGATGTTATCCACAAGGTCATTTATGTATACTGTGAATAGCAACAGTTCTACAACACTCCCCTGCGGCACACCTGAAGTCATTCTTACTTTGGAAGACTTCTCTCCACTGAGAATGACATGCTGTGTTCTGTTATCTAGGAACTCTTCAATCCAATCACACAATTGGTCTGATAGTCCATATGTTCTTACTTTGTTCATTAAACGACTGTGGGGAACTGTATCGAACGCCTTGCGGAAGTCAAGAAACACGGCATCTACCTGGGAACCCGTGTCTATGGCCCTCTGAGTCTCATGGACGAATACCACGAGCTAGGTTTCACACTACTATCTTTTTCTAAACCCATGCTGATTCCTACAAAGTAGATTTCTAGTCTCCAGGAATGTCATTATACTCAAACATAATACGTGTTCCAAATTTCTACAACTGATCGATGTTAGAGATATAGGTCTATAGTTCTGCACATCTGTTTGATGTCCCCTCTTGAAAATGGTGATGACCTGTGCTCTTTTCGAATCATTTGGAATGCTACACTCTTCTAGTGACCTACGGTACACCGCTGCAAGAAGGGGGGCAAGTTCATTCGCATACTCTGTGTAAAACCAAACTGGTATCCCATCAAGTCCAGTATCCTTTCCTCTTTTGAGCGATTTTAATTGTTTTTCTATCCCTCTGTAATCTATTCTGATATCTACCATTTTGTCATTTGTGCGACAATCTAGAGAAGGAACTACAGTACAGTCCTCCTATGTGAAACAGCTTTGGAAAAAGACATTTAGTATTTCGGCCTGTAGTCTGTCATCCTCTGTTTCAGTACCATTTTGGTCACAGAGTATCTGGACATTTTGTTTTGATCCACCTACCACTTTGACATAAGACCAAAATTTCTTAGGATTTTCTGCCAAGTCATCACACAGAACTTTACTTTCAAATTCATTGAACACATCTTGCATAGCCCTCCTCACACTACGTTTCACTTTGCATAATTTTTGTTTGTCTGCAAGGCTTTGGCTATGCTTATGTTTGCTGTGAATTTCCCTTTGCTTCCGTAGCAGTTCTCTATCTCGGTTGTTGAACCAGGGTGGCTCTTCTCCATCTCTTACGATCTTGCTTGGCACATAATTGTTCACATGATGTGAAGTACCAAAACTTAGTTATATGTGGTGACTTCAATATAAATTTTGAATAGGGTGGTGCAAAGGAAAAGCATATTGGTAGATCTCCTAAATTCATATGATCTGATGCAGACTGTGTTTTTTCCAACTAGGGTGCAGGTGAACAGTAGCACAGTCATAGACAATATTTTTATTCATTCTTCATTATTAGATGGGCATTCTGTTAGTAAAAGGCTGAATAGCCTTTCAGACTATGATGCACAAATTTTAACACTAAAAGGCTTATGTGCTCAAACAAATGTCACATACAATTGCAAACTATGTAAAAAAAGTTAATCCAACAGCAATAGAGAGTTTTTTAAACCTTGTCAAGGAACAAGAGTGGCAGGATGTTTATAATGCCAATAACATAGATAACAAATATAATGCTTTCCTTAACACATTTGTCATGCTCTTTGAGAGTTTCTTTCCATTAGAACATTCTAAATGGGGTACTAACAGTAATGGGCAGGCCGGGAGGCTGACTAGTGGGGTAAGAATATCATGTAGAACAAAGTGGGAATTATATAAAAATGTTAGAAGTAGTCACAATCAAGCTGCAGTAGCCCATTACAAACAGTACTGTAAGGTGGTCAACAGTACAAGGTCGACAACATAAAGTCAATTTGTAGTAAAAATATTTACGTTACTGCTAAATCAGATATATGTACAGTATTTAATAATCATTTTCGGAACATTGCTGGTGAATTAAATAAAAATTTAGTTTCTATAGGGAATCATATAACTCTTGGCAAATTTCTTTTCAAGATTGATGTCTGAAATATTCCTCTGTGATACAGACAGGAGGGAGATTGAGTCAATAATTAATCACTGAAGACTAATGACTCTCATGGATATGATGGAGTGCCTAGCAGAATATTAAAGTACTCTGCTGCACATGTTAGCCTGTGTTTAGCCACATTTGTAATTTTTCATCCAGGAATGGTCAGTTTCCTGAACGATTAATGTACTCAGTTGTAAAGCCATTTTATGAAAAGGGAGAAAGGGATAATATAGACAATTTTAGATAATCAATGTTTGCTAAAGTTATTAAAAAGGCTGTGTATGTAAGGAATTGATCATTTTATATCACACAATTTGCTATCAAATGTACAGTTTGGCTTTAGAAATTGTTTAAGAACTGAAAATACTATATTCCCCTTTCTCTGTGAGGTACTGGATGGGTTAAACAAAAGGTGTTGAACACTAGGCATAATTTCTGATTTAACTAAGGTGTTTGATTGTGTTGATCACAGAATATTGCTCCATACATTGGCCCAGTATGGAATACGGGGAGTAGCTCACAATTGGTTCACCTCTTGCTGTAGCAACAGACAGGAAAAGGTCATTATTCACAGTGTTGAAATTGGCTGTGATGTAGTGTCTCAGTGGGGTACAGCCAAGTGAGGGGGGGGAGGGGAGGGGGGGGGGCAGGGATCAGTGTTGGGATTACTCCTGTTCCTTATTTACTTAATGATATGCCCTCTAGTATTACGGGTAACTCCAAAATATTTCTGTTTTCTGATGACACAAGCTTGGTAGTGAAGGATGTTGTATGCAACATTGGCTCAGTTTCAAATAGTGTAGTTCATGACATAAATTCATGGTTCAAATGGCTCAGAGTACTATGGGACTTAACTTCTGAGGTCATCAGTCCCCTAGAACTTAGAACTACTTACACCTAACTACCTAAGGACATCACATACATCCATGTCCGAGGCAGGATTCGAACCTGCGACCATAGCGGTCCTGTGGTTCCAGACTGTAGTGCCTAGAACCGCTCGACCACTCCCGTCAGCACATAAATTCATGGCTCGTAGAAAATAAACTAACGCTAAATAACAGTCTCAGTTTTTACAGTTTCTAACACACAGTACAACAAAACCTGATGTTTTAATTTCACAGAATGGGCATATGATTAGTGAAACAAAACAGTTATAATTTATAGCTGTTCAGATAGATAGTAAACTGTCATGGAAAGCCCGCATTCAGGATCTTGTTCAAAGACTTAATGCTATCATTTTTTACTATTCGAATGGCATATTAAGAGAGTGATCATTTGACACAAACATTAGTCTTATTTTCATTTGCTTAAGTCATATGATATTATATTTTGGGGTAACTCTTCCCATTCGAAAAGGATTTTTGGCTCAGAAGTGGGTGGTTTGTGCAATAAGTGGCTTAAATTTACAAACCTCTTGTTGATCCCTGTTCATGAGTCTGGGTGTTTAGACATTTGCTTCTCAATTTATACATATATTCCTTACTGCCATTTCTTGTTAACAATATTAGCTTATTCCCAAGAACATGCAGCTTCCACTCAATTAATACTCAGCAAAAATCAAATCTTGCATTTGTATCAGACGTCCTTAACTCTTGTGCAGAAAGGTGTGCAGTATACTGCTGCATCTATAGTCAATAAATTACCACAAGAACTCAAAAATCTTAGCAGTTATCAATGTGCTTTCAAATTGAAACTGTAGAGTTTCCTAATGTGTCACTCCTTCTATTCTGTTGAGGAGTTCCTTGAAAAATTAAGACGATTCTTGTTGTGCTGTTGATTGCATTTACTTAAACTTATGGTTTGACTTTTTTCAGGTTTATAAACATTTTATTTTTTATCTGTTATCACTTTTACGTTGTAATTTCATGTACTCACACATCCCATGACCTTGGAGATTTGCTCCTCTATTCGGTCCTACGGAACTTGACATGTAAATAAATAAAATAAATAAATTATTTTGATACTATCTGGCCTCTGTACAATTTATCAAGTTTAATAGTTTTGCTACTTTCCATAAGTTAAGTATCAGTATCCACCGAAGTCCTGCATAAAAGTGCATTTTTAAGCACTGCAGTACAGTATTGGTAGTATATGTACATGCAGTACTGCTATCTTTACAATTACATTGTCACAGATTTATTTCTGAGTTTGTCTGGTGACATAACTCTTTCTGAAAGTGTCTTATTGTCAGGAGATCCTCAGATTATCTGACTGCCAGTATGTGCTAGTTTGTTTAGCGTTACCCAGGGTGCACGTGTATTGTTATACTATGGATGCGAACTAGCTTTACACCCCTAGAATGGTCACTGCTGAGAAAACTAGGGAGTTACCCACCAGCACAATGACAAAAAGCAGCTGTAAGACCAAATGTCATAGCTGAACATCTAGTTAACACGTCTAGGACACCAAACGATAAAATACATATAATTCAAGTGAAGGGCGAACTCAAAACCTTAAAAAATGAAGCCACAGAATCTGAACACTCTCACCCCTTTCTCTAGCAAAGACATAGAAAAAGCTCTGAAAGATGTCAAACCAACAAAGGCACCAGGTTTCAACAACATTCACCCTGCATTTATAATAAACTGTGGCAAGTATACAAAAGTATGGCCGGCTCGATTTTTCACAAACATCATGCAAACTGGCAATATCCCACAGGAACTCAAATGCTCTAAGGTAATAGCTATTCTAAAGCCTGGGAAGCCAGCTGACAACCCAAAAAGCTACAGACCAATTGCCCTGCTGTCTGTAATTTACAAATTACTAGAGAGGCTTACATATAACAGAATTAGTCCAGAATTGTTCAGGGTGATCCCAGTTGAACAGGCAGGCTATCGGCAAGGAAGAAGTTGGACTGACCATGTGTTGTCAGTCACTACTTACATTGAGGCGAGATTTCAGAGAAAATTGAAAACATTAGTGGCCTTTATTGACCTCTCAGCAGCTTATGACACTGTGTGGAGAGAAGGCATCCTGTACAAAATTCTCTGAGTAATTCCTTGCAAATCTACAGCACGCTTAATAGACAACATGCTCAATGATAGGGTGTTCCAAATAAGTATGGGCACTGACTACAGCTCTAACAAAAAACTAAAGAATGGCTTACCATAAGGATCAGGGCTCACACCACTGCTGTTTAGCCTCTATATTGCAGACCTGCCAGAAACACAACCAAGAATGTTCGAGTATGCTGATGATTGGGCCCTTGCTGGAAGATGTAGCACAATTGAAGCATCTGAGGACATCCTAATGAAAGACCTGAAGATAATGGGTGAATATTTCCGTAAATGGAGACTTCAACCAAATGCTTCCAAAACAGAGGTTAGTTGCTTCCATCTCAACAACAAATTTGCTGGAAAGGAACTCAATATTCGATTTGAAAACACCGTTCTCAGGCACAATAAAACTCCAAAGTACTTGGGGATGATGCTGAACAGAACACTATCTTTTAAACAGCACCTAACAAAGACTGCTAAAAAATTAAAGACAAGAAACAACACCATTCAAAAGCTATGTGGTACTACCTGTGGAGCAATGGCCTCCACTCTCCGCACCTCTGATTTAGCAATTGTATTCTCGGCTGCTGAATGCTGTGCTCCAATTTGGCTAAATAGCCCACATGTAAAAAAGGTTGATGTCCAGTTGCATATCACTCAAAGAATGATTTCTGGAGTAATTAAAACCACTCCAACATAATGAATCCCAATATTAAGCCACATCCTGCTGCCACACTTGCAACATACTGACGCCCTTGTACGTGAATACAAAAACATCATGGGAAATCAAAGCCTGCTAATCCACCAAGACATTGAGGCTGCAAACAGTAATAGGTTTCAATCTAGGAACCCGCCAACAAGAACAGCAAGGACCTGTATACAAGAAGGTTTCAGTATCACAAACACATGGTCTGAAAAATGGAATGCATGGCAAAATCAGAACATGCCTTGCATCACAGAAAAGCCACCTGGTTTTGACCTACCACGCAAAACGTGGTCCACTCTAAATAGGATTCGAACTCGTCATGGCAGATGTGCTTACTCCCTGTATAAATGTGGTAAAATACCATCCCCTCAGTGTGACTGCAGAGAAAATCAGACCATCAGCCAGAGGAGCCTATAATGGGAACCCCGACGACTTCCCGCTCGCAACTCCAGAGTCGGTAGATTATATTAATAGACTTGATGTTTGTTTCTAATCCTTAAACTTTGTTATATTAGTGATGTTTGTTTGCAATTATTAACATTTGTTATATTAGTGATATGTCTGTTTCTTTCTTATGTGTCTATATTGCCATACGATAAATAATAAATTTCTGAGTTGTGGCAAGGGAACTGCACCAAGGGTAAAGATGAGCAAAATGTAGAATTGTAATTGTCTTATACATTACAGAATTGATTGAGATTTTATTATACTGAATTTCATTGTCTAATATTTCAGGTTAAACTTGGTTTGCAGGGACCAAGGGCATAAGGTGTATTGTGTCAGTAACACCATTGACACAGTACTGCCGAAGGATGTGAATTTTGTCTTCAGGGACTATCCTGTATAGTTTGCTCCTGTGTCGAAATATGCACACTGTGTGGTCAAAAGTATCCCGACACCTGGCTGAAAATTACTTACAAGTTTGTGGCACCCTCCATTGATAATGCTGGAATTCAGTAAGGTGTTGGCCCACCCTTAGCCTTCATGACAGCTTCCACTCTCACAGGCACATGTTCAGTCAGGTGCTGGAAGGTTTCTTGGGGAATGACAGCCCATTCTTCACAGAGAGCTGCACTGAGGAGAGGTATCAATGTGAGTCAGTGAGGCCTGGCATGAAGTTGGCATTCCATAACATCCCAAAGGTGCTCCATAGGATTAAGGTGAGGATTCTGTGTAGGCCAATCCATTACAGGGATGTTATCGTCATGTAACCACTCTGCCACAGGCCATGTATTATGAACAATCGCCATCCCCAAATTGCTCTTCAACAATGAGAAGCACGAAGCTGCTTAAAACATTAGTGTAGGACTGTGTTGTGAAAGTGTCATGCAAAACAACAAGGGGTGCAAGCTCCTCCATGAAAAACATGACCACACCATAACACCACCGCCTCCGAATTTTACTCTTAGCACTACAAACACTGGCAGATGACATTCACTGGGCATTCACCATAACCACACCCTGCCATTGGATCATTACATTGTTTAGCGTGATAATTAACTCTGCACAACATTTTTCCACAGTTAAATTGTCCAATGTTTATGGTCCATGAGTTTTGTGGAGGGCCACATTCTGCTCTCTCATGATGTCTAATGACTACTGAGGTCGCTGATGTGGAGTACCTGGCAGTAGGTGGCAGCATGATGCACCTAATATGAAAAATGTATGTTTTTGGAGATGTCCGAATACTTTTGCTCACATAGCATATTTAATAAAGGAATTTCTAAATAGCCAGTTTTTAATCAGTGACATTGTAACATTGAAATAAAAAATATTGCAAACATACAAATCTGCTAGGAGTGATAATATTTCAAAGAAAACCTAAATATTAGGAGCCCATAATGATTAAATATTATTTTGTATTTAATGTTTTTTATGTAAACATGCTGAATTCTGTGAGTTATAGAATACACTGAGGAACATATACAAGACAGTAGCACCCTAGTTTCCTTTGGTCAGAACACAATTAAAATGAAATTAATATTTCCTTGAACATGTTGGAATCATGCTGTAAATGGTTCTGTATCCATTGGCTATTATATCAAATGCTTGTTGATACTAAATATTGAAAATAGGAACAGATAATTGAAAATAATAAAGACATATATTCAATGCCCTTTAGAAGCAACTCTCACAATTTGTAATGATGCACAACATGACATAACAAGATTGAATACACATTTGTAATGATGAATGATATGTAATGTAGCCAAAGGTACAAGTTATGCTGAAAGGAGACAGTTTGGCTGCAAGGTTGTAAAGGGACAACTTCCTCTAGCATTACTTTTCCTCAACAGAAGAAGGCCTAGTCAATACCAGAAATGTTTTTTGAATTTTGGACAGATCGATATTATCTCAGCTATTTCTCTGAAAAATTTAATTTAATTTTAAACACAATGTGTTATATTTCAAGCTAAAATCTATGGAAAGGAATTAATTTATTCTCATTGTTACAATCAATATGTGCTAGCTCTGAATGTACAGTTAAAATTGTTTTTGGAAACATTTGAAATTAAGAAATATTTGTCACACTTACAATTTCTATTATTAATTATGCAATCTAATACTGATTATTATGTTTATTTCTGGATTCATTTATAAAATAATAATATTAAACTAATACAAATTCATTTGTCAAGAAAAATTGTAAACCCTTTGGAATACTGTTATTACCGCAGACTGCAGGAGTAGTAAGCATGCCTCCGATGTGATCGGACATATTGGTGTAGTTTGCACAAAAAATTTAATTTCAACTCAGTTAATGTGAAAATCCAAAAGACAGTGTGATATAGTAAAATGAGATGGAAATAAACATTGAAAAAACAAAAAGTCTGCACAGACATTCTTCAAATTTATTTAGATCAATTGGACCATGAGAACATAAAATGTGAAAATTTCAGCTACAAAAATCAGCACCTAGACACAAAGAACAGGAGCCAACTAAACAAGAAAAGATAAATAAGAAGTTTATTGTAAATCTTACTCCTTTCAAATATTATGCAAAGACTACACCATAGCAGACAGTAGTGACAACAAAGGAGGGAGGGGTAGATTACAAGTGTGTGTGTCATCCAGGGCTATTGACAAATAATGACCTTTTGTCTGTTGCAGGAAAGAAAATGATTTATGTCATTTACAATTTATGTATGAATAAATTTTCAATCACATGAAGCAAGAAATCTAAAACCTGCCCAACAAAGCAAACTATACCAACAGTGATGATGTACTATCAATAATGATGGACTGGATCAAATGAAAGGAAAAGGGCTTCACAACCACAACCAGTGACATCAAAAAGGAAAGATAAGTACAAAATATTTGTGAACTTAATTTGTTTGTGGACTCATGTGCTTGTTAACAAAATTACTAGAGACGAGGGCAGGAGTGAGGTAGAAATGAAAGCTATAGGATCCAGTCAGGGCAGGTTTGAGATGATTGAAGTCATAGTCAGTAAAGAAACAGTAAAAACTGATATTCTGCAGTTAATTTTGGCAAAACTAGAGGAAATGAAGACAGATAACAATAGTAAAATGGATATAGTACAAGATCAGGTAGGTCAACTAAGTAATCAAGTATCAGAGCTAAAAAATGGCTTGTTAGAGGGGTTAAAATGTGAATAAAAGAGGTGATATTTTAGGAAATAAATTTATTCTTTTGGAAAATGAGCTAGTAATTGAATTAATAGGACAACTGAAGAATGTTGATGATGTCAAAGTTGAATAGAAGGCTGTAGCAGAAAAAAAATGGAACAAAACATCAGCAGCCTAACCCAAAAAAATTTAAATGTTGAAAGCAGTATGCAAAATAATGTAACTGTTTCAGAGGAAAAAATTTCAGCATTTAAGGAAATTTATATGAACCAAAAGCTGTGTGCAAACAATGGTATTGCATGATCCAGCACTCCTATCAAAAGTTTTCCATCAGATAATTTACATCCAATGGAATTTCTGCACCACTGTGAAGATAGTTTTGTGTCAGGAATGAATGACAATCAAAAAATTAAATTTATTAAAAGATTTCTTGATGGTGATGCTCTGTCATGGGTACATTTAAATTTAAGTTAGTGTGAAACATACCAGAGTTTTCAGTAAAGTTTTCAAAATAAATATTGGTTGGAAGCACAGGAGAGAATCAAAAGTAAATTTTTGAATGGTCCTAATTATAGGAATGGGGATGGCACTTTGAAAGAGTTTGTAAGAACCAACTTAAAAACATTAGCACTTGGACAAACCATTTGATGAAATGACCTTGATTGATGCCCTTAAAAGGAGATCGCCAGAAAGATTGCAGTGGGATTTAGTACACGAACCTGACAATTGTCTTGAACATTTTTTATGATATGTTGACAGACTGGATAGGGTAGTAGAAAGAAGTGTGTACCATAATAATCACGACGATAGAAATCAAAAGGTAGTAATTAAAGAAAGAGAGATAATGGTAACTTCTATCAGGATCAAATTGTCAATAGAGAGAAATTCTGAACATCAGCACAATAGGAATAATTTTCCATTCTTTGGTTTGAGATAACCATGCATATTTTAATAGAAGAACCAATCATAGAAGTAACAACTCAGTTAACAGCAGTTTACCTCAATGAAGATCCACAGTTTTGGGGAGATTAAACATAATAAGCACAGGACCTCAAAGTTACACTTGCAATTAGACAGTAATAACAATGTTAATTATATGGCACATGTATCTGAAATTGCACAGAAGAAATACCAGATCTCTGATTTGTGTTTTGATTAAAAGTTTTGAGATACTATGTTCAATTATGGTGATGTAGGAGATAATTACAAATGAGAATGTGAGAGTAGTGAGAATTTTGATTGAGTATGTACTAATGATTTCTTCTCATGGTCAGAAAACTGTGTTATTGATGTACGTAAATCAAGTGATGACTGTATTAGATCTGGACTAGGTGATATTTTTGGTATAGATGTGAATGAGAGATGTGAAATAACTGATGTTGGTAAGACTGAGACTGACGACTTATTGCAAATGAATGTAGGTGAGGTATATGACTTTGATGGAGGTGAAACTTGTATTGTTAAAAATGTTGTTGATGAAGCAATTTTTGAGGAATATGAGTATCAGGTATTTGCGGAGTTTAAAAATAATGAAGTTTCAGAGATATTTGTGAATGATGTTGACAATACAGGTAAAGTAAGTGATGAGTGTTATGCTGTAACTGAGAGTCATGGAATACCAGTCCAGTCAGAACAGTTTTTCATTAATGTCATGCAGAGTAATGATCCAAACAGTAAAATAATAGACAATAATAGACAAATAATAAACAATAGAATTTAAGTTACGAAACAATTACTGATTTCACCCTATAACAAAAGATACTAACTAGGAATAGTCAAAATAAATTAGAAAATCAATTATATACATAAAACTAAGCATAAAATTAGATCTGGTGTTACGTTCTTTAAAACTGAGGGTCAGTCTTTCTCTTTTATGAAAATGCAGATTATAGTCACATATGTTAATGCTAATTAGTTAAAATTGGAAAAACTAATTTTAAGGAGGCAGATGGAAAAACAAGACGGGAAGTAATAATATCCCAGATTGCTTCATCACAACTGATTACCTATATTTATCTTGAGTACTGCATTATTGAATCTCATGCGGAACTTGACTTTTGGGCAAACTTCCGTGTAACTCTGTTTCGGGTACCCCAGGTCATCGCGACTGTGTGTACACTCAAGAAGAGCATGCAACTATTAATTGAGGATAGATGCTTCCTCTAATTAATCTTTACATATGATTTAACTTATTGATATATGATTGTGAACTTTATTCATTTTGTTGCATTGAAACATTTTTTGCTGGTTTGTACCCTTGTGGTTTGGATTCATAGGTCAGTCCCCACATCGTAATCTTAGACCCTAATATTTTTTCATTATTTTCTCGTTTCACGAGTCAACATATCCTTAAATCCTTGATTGATTTTGTGTTATATTCGTACTCATGATTGAGTATATTCTTCTAGTCAGTGCCTGTCGCTGTGAGTTTTTCTTGTCAGCTCAATCGTCGTACACTTATGGTCAGATTTTTTTTTTCTTTTCTTTTGATGATTTTGAAGGTGTGACTTTATAGATGGAAACTTGTAATTTGTAATCCTAATAATTTACATTCTCTCTGCACTTCTTTCTCTATTTTAATGTTGTAATGTTGTAGTTTTGACTTTGTATCATTTTGTCTTGTGACAGAATGTTCCACAGATCTGAAAATCTGAATGCAATGTACTGACATATGTATAAATTATGACTTGTGGAATAGATATTTTTGTTATGTTTTCAGCAATATGTTATGCATCAGATATTTCTATCTATTGGCATCATTTTGTACACCATTTGGCAATCCTACACATTGTTTCCAAATTTTGTGGGAGGGGTATTGTAAAGGGACATCCTCCTCTAGCATTAATTTTCCTCAACAGAAGTAGTCAATACCAGAAATGTTTTTCAAATTTTGGACAGGTCAGTGTTATCTCAGTTGTTTTTCTGAAACATTTCATATAATTTTATACGCAATATGTTATACTTCAAGCTAAAATTTATGAAAAGGAATTACTGTATTTTTGTTGTTTTAATCTATATGTAATAGCTCCAAACGTGCAGTTTCATTTTTTTTTAGAAACATTTGAAATTACAAAATATTTGGCACACTTAAAATTAATTGCACAATTTGGTACTATTTGTTATGTTTAGTCTGGATTCATTTATAAAATAACAATATGAACTACTAGAAATTCGTTTGTCAAAAAAAATTGTATACCCTTTGGAATATTGTTATTGCAGCAGAGTGAGGTAGTAGTGGGCATGTTTCTGATGTGATCCAATTTATTTTTGTATTATGGACAAAAAACATAATTTTGGTTTTGTTGATGTGAAAATTCAAAAGACGGTGTGATATAGTAAAATGCAACCTAAATAAACAAAAATTCTGTACTGATATTCTTAAAATTTATTTAGATCAATTAGACCACAAGAATTGTTGGCACATTCCACTATTTTTTCTTTCAGAGCTGCTACTTATTTGCATCCTAAATAAATTTAATTACATTCACAGTAAGACATCACAGCTGCCTGCAATGGCATTTTCCACGATTACTCTGTGTTTGCATTGCAAGGAAATGACATGCCATACTTTTAACTGGAATCTGGCTATCGCTAGTTGGATGACAATCAGTTTTCTCTACAGCTGGACCTGCAATTGCCTAGGTTGTGTAACAGTTTATCATTATTCTGTGAATAATGGAAGCCTTGCTTCCCTGTTAAACTAAATCTGCCCTCAGATAATCTCAGTCCTTATGATGAAAAGGTTAAACATGTTTGAAAGCTTGTTTCCTTACTGAAGGACGACATGACTTTATGGAAAAAGTTCAAGGCAATCGTAAAATGTGTTTTAGACAGGTATGTGCTGAGTAAAACTGTGAGGAAAAACCTACTGTGATTCAACAACAAAGTAAGGAAACTACTGCGAAAGCAAAGAGAGCTTCGCTGCAAGTTTAAATGCACCAAAACCTCTCAGACAAACAGAAGCTAAACAATGTCAAAGTTAGCATAAGGAGGACTATGCGTGAAGCGTTCAGTGAATTCGAAACTAAAATTCTATGTAACGACTTGACAGAAAATCCTAGGGAGTTCAGGTCTTACGTTAAATCAGTAAGTGGATCAAAACAACATATCCAGACACTCTGGGATGGTGATGGCATTGAAATAGAGGATGACACGCGTAAAGCTGAAATACTAAATACCTTTTTCCAAAGCTGTTTCACAGAGGAAGACTGCACTGCAGTTCATTCTCTAAATCCTCGCATGAACAAGAAAATGGCTGACATTGAAATAAGTGTCCAGGGAATAGAAAAGCAACTGAAATCACTCAACAGAGGAAAGTCCACTGGACCTGTGGGATGCCAATTCGATTCTACACAGAGTACGCAAAAGAGCTCGCCCCCCTTCTAACAGCAAGTCTCTAGAAGAATGGAAGGTTCCAAATGATTGGAAAAGAGCACAGGTAGTCCCAGTTTTCAAGAAGTGTTGTCGAGCAGATGCGCAAAAATATAGGCCTATATCTCTGATGACAATCTGTCATAGAATTTTAGAACATGTTTTTTGCTCATGTATCATGTCATTTCTAGAAACCCAGAATCTACTATGTAGGAATCAACACGGATTCCGGAAACAGCGATCATGTGAGACCCACCTTGCTTTATTTGTTCATGAGACCCAGAAAATATGAGATACAGGTTCCCAGGTAGATGCCATTTTCCTTGACTTCCGGAATGCATTCGATACAGTTCCGCACTGTCGCATGATAATCAAAGTAAGAGCCTACAGAATATTAGACCAGCTGTGTGGCTGGACTGAAGAGTTTTTAGCAAACAGAACACAGCATGTTGTTCTCAATGGAGAAACATCTACAGACATTAAAGTAACCTCTGGCGTGCCACAGGGGACCATTGCTTTTCACAATATATATAAATGACCTAGTAGATAGTGTCAGAAGTTCCATGCGGCTTTACGCGGATGATGCTGTAGTATACAGAAAATTTGCAGCAATAGAAAATAGCAGCGAAATGCGGGAAGATCTGCAGCAAATAGGCACTTGGTGCAGGGAGTGGCAACTGATCCTTAACATAGACAAATGTAATGTATTGCAAATATATAGAAAGAAGGATCATTTATTGTATGAGTATATGATAGCAGAACAAACACTGGTAGCAGTTACTTCTGTAAAATATCTGGGAGTATGCGTACAGAATGATTTGAAGTGGAATGATCATATAAAATTAATTGTTGGTAAGGTGGGTGCCAGGTTGAGATTTATTGGGAGAGTCCTTAGAAAATGTAGCCCATCAACAAAGGAGGTGGCTTACAAAACACTCGTTCGACCTATACTTGAGTATTGCTCATCAGAGTGGGATTCGTACCAGGTCGGGTTGACAGAGTAGATAGAGAAGATCCAAAGAAAAGCGGCGCATTTCGTCACAGGGTTATTTGGTAAGCATGATAGCGTTACGGAGATGTTTAGCAAACTCAAGTGGCAGACTCTGCAAGAGAGGCGCTCTGCATCGCGGTGTAGCTTGCTGTCTAGGTTTCAAGAGGTTGCGTTTCTGGATGAGGTATCGAATATATTGCTTCCCCCTACTTATACCTCCCGAGGAGATCACGAATGTAAAATTAGAGAGATTCGAGCACGCATGGAGGCTTTCCGGCAGTCGTTCTCTGGAACAGAAAAGGGAGGTAATGACAGTGGCACATAATGTGCCCTCTGCCACACACCGTTGGGTGGCTTGTGGAGTATAAATTGTAGATGCAGATGTAGATGTAGACTTGTACACTTGTACACAGAAAAAATATAAATACACAGTGCTGCCATCATGAACTCTGAACCCATACTGTCAAACAGTTTATTTTCTATTATACTGACAGATCACATGTAACAATAGCCAGCACAGACAAACAGAGAAGCTAGGCTGGCGGTGCCTCTCCTTCAGCCTTTTGGTCCTCCTCCTGTGGAGTGGCAGCTGCCGCCTCCGGACCATCTCCTGCCTCGGAGCTCGGTTCTGTTGCCGGAGCCGTGTCTGCGGCAGGGGCAGGGGCTGGGGCTGCCTCCTGCTCCATTCCTGCAGGCACCTCTGCAGCCAGCACTCCACCTTCCTCTGGTGCAGCTGCTGCACCGTCTTCTGCAGCCGTGCCTTCGTCTGTGGCTGCGCCCTCCTCTGCACCTTGACCCAGCAAATGCTCATTTGTTAATGGCAAGTCATTTTTGCAAAATGATATCATGTGAAAGAAAGCCTTACACACAAACATACCAGCTGCCAGATGATTTAACATCTACATGTACATGGATACTCTGCAAATCCCATTTAAGTGTCTGGCAGAGGGTTTATCGAACACATTTTACAGCAGACAGCATATTTTCAGGAGCCACCCCTCCTCCCTCCCACAAGTTGTCAATTGAAGATCACAGGGAGGAAAAAGAGGGAAAAGTCATTTTATGATCTATTTGTGTAGCTTTATTTCTGTACATTATATTGCACAAATGCTTTAAAGATGAAAGAGGTCACTCACAAAACTTGTTGACTGGTTTAATACACATGTACCAGGGAATAAGGAGGGAAGTTCAGCATATTCTGGAAAAAAGGGAGTACTACATCATACTAACAGTGAATTTTTTTATTTATTTGTAATTGGGTAACCTACACCTCGTTAAACAGGCACTCCGGCTGCTGAGGGCAGAGATGATGTTCTTGTATGTGTGAGTTGTGCTTGTGTGTGTGTTCTGCTTTAGAAGGAAGCCTTCTGGCCATGTGACATTCACCGGCTTTATTTCTTCACTGATGGTCCTAAGTGTCAACATACTGCATTGTGATACTGGCTGAAAAAAATGGGGGGGGGGGGGGGGGGGAGGGGGGGGGTGAGAAGTTCAACACTGATAACTGTAAATGATGTAGCCAACAGATGCACAGTTGCATTTCATAGTTCTTTACTTTCAGTGTTCACTCCCCCCCCCCCCCTGCCCCCCAATATTACACAGTTATGTGGCCAGTTAACTATTGGCAAATTTTGCTAAGCCTCATTAATAGGTCACAGGCAAACATCAGCATACTGGTACAATGGTTTACTCTTGAATATCTATGAGCAGTAAAAACTTAACCACACAATTCACAGTTCTTGCAGAATAACACAGTACATATTGAACAGATACTGACATTGTTTTAACAAACAGCGTAATTGGGTTACACTTCTTTTGCAGTTAAGTTGATGCATTGTTGTTGACCTAACCAGCATGGGTTTCTCACTTGAAAATCGGCAATGGACTGCCTGTCTCGGGACCAAAAATTAGGCCTTTATATATTATCACAATAATGGATACAGGAACTATACATTGTTTGATGTTTAAGTTACAGAAATTACAATTAAAACTTAACTCATTAAATTAAGTGAATACATTGAAAAATTGGTTCTTTGTTAACAGTTTCTTCTACCACGAGGGTTAAGCTGAATTATTTGTTTAAATGATGAAATTAACAGATATAGTTATACAAACAATAATTTTGATGAAACTGGTTATTGCTTTGGAATTAATTAAGAGATGGCTTTGCTAATATGTTTTTTCAATAGAGCCAAATATATACTTAAAGAATGCCAGTGTTTTGTCTTCCAAATGTTTAAAATTATTACAGAATTTATGTTTGTTTATAAGTCAACAATAGAATTTAAGTTACAAAACAATTTCTGATTTCACACTATAACAAAAGTTATTAACTAGGAATAGTCAAAATAAATTAGGAAATTGATGGCATACACAAAACTAAGCACGAAACTAGATCTGGTGTTATATTCTTTAAAACTGAAGGCCAACCTTTCTCTTTTATGAAAATGCAGATTATACTCATGTAAGTGAATGGAAATTAGTTAAATGTGAAAAGACAAATTTAAGGAGGCAGATGGCAAACAAGAGATAAAAAAAAGATCCCAGATTGCTTCATCACAGCTGGAATCATAAATGTGTTGCAGACTATATCTATTGCTTGACTTGGCTCGGCACCTCCTCTACATGGTGAGTAGTAATCTGTCCTTTTCATAATATTGTCACTATTAAATGATAAAGTTAGTAACAGGGTAAAATAATTGACAGCCAGAAAGGTCGCCTTGTTTATATTCATCAGAATAAGTGGGTTTTAAAATTTCTTTCATAATCTAACTATGCATAAAGAATGGAATTTGCTTAAAAATAAAACGTACAAGTTCAGTGATTGGCTGAACCTCTGTAGAAATTCTGACAGGTCTTGTCACCAGACTAACGTCCTGAGAATGAGAGAATTGTAAGGTTTGGTTTTTAAGTGCTATGCTCATGAAAAATCATGACAGTACAAATACAGTTAAGTAACAGCTAATGAAAGGTTCCCTAAAATAATGACAGTGCAAGATGTGACCACATTTTAGAATGATGTAATGTGCTTATGATGTTAGTTCAGTTGGTATCTATGGCTGAAGAACAGATGCTGGTTTTACTGTTGTATTCCACCACGTATTAGATGACTGTAAAACAAAAATGACACTGATTAGTAGATTCTATAGAGATTATGTGAAAGAGCTTGCTCCCTTTCTAGCAAGAGATCACTAGGTCAACGAAGTGTACTTAGCGGCTGGGGGGGGGGGGGGGGGGGGGAGATAAAACCAGGTCACCCTTGCTTTCAAGATGGGTTGTAGGACAGATGCATATAATTGTAGGCCTATACACTGATAGCAATCTGTTGTGTAATTGTGGAACATGTTGTATGTTTACATATTTTGACAATTTTGGAGCACCTCTTCTATAACAACAAACATGGATTATGAAAACAGAGATGTTGCATAACTCAGCTGACTCCATTTGATCAACATACCAGAGAACAGTACACATTGGCTTCCAGGTTGATGCCATGTTTCTTGATTGTAAGAAGGTAGTTGAAACAGTTTTGCACTATCATTTAGTGAAATAATATGAGGTTACTGAACACTGGACAAGATTTGTCACTGCATTCAGGATTTCTTCACAGACAGAACTCAAGACATTGATCTTATTGGAACAAAATCAGTAGATGCGATTGGATTTGTCAGCCATATCAGCAAATTGGGCTATGTGATTATTGCTGAGATGGAAGATATAACATATTGTTCAGTGATTTGCTTTTCGTTTTTGAATTCAGAAAAGAGTGACAGGGTAAAAATGAAATTGGATACTACTGATGGTAAACATCCACAATCAATGACAACAGTTAAATATTGTTCCAATCTACATTTGATAGAGGCCAGCTAAGACGTCCAACAGAAGTGGTTACTGAAAAAATGATAGATAAAGTCCAAAACATGATTCTTCCTGACTGATGGATGGAAATGAACTGAATAGCAGAGCTCCTGTGCATGTCAACAAGAATGTTACCTAATATTCTATGTGGTTGATGAAGAAAAACATTTGCGTGGGCCTTTCAGTTTTGACAGCAAAGGCATTTCATACTGCCTTAGGGAGATACAGCGATTGTTTGGTTATTTTTTTTTAAATTATGTATTAAAACCTCTGGTCACACAAGTGATATAATTAATGGTTTCAACTTATTACCAAATCATCATCAGATGATTTTTAAAAACTGATTTTGTGATGCTTTCAGCTGACATTCTCTTTGTCTGATGTACAATCGTACAATTTTGACCACAGGTCATTTTCAAGAATCTAAAACAGAAGCAGTATACATTGGACAGAGTTTTAAAAGAACAAAAAGATGTGAAAAATGGAAAATTCCTAGACAGCTATTTATGTCATGCAGCAAAGCATTGTAGCACCATAGAATGAATAAGTATTGCTATTCTTATTGATAAATATGAAAGATCATACAACCATAAATCAGATTACGAAAGATTTTACTCAATTTTCATGGTTTTCAGTATTGGTTCATTACAGTTTTGTGGTTGGACCTTTGTAAGAACTATTAAAAATGACATGCTCACACAATGATAGAACAAATATTTACAAGTTTTTAAAAGAAATTACATACAATCATATTTACACCAACAATGAACTGTAGTCAAATATAATAAATAACAAAGACTTGCATAGATTAATTAATGAATTTCTGTAAAATAATTATAATCTTCCTATGTAAATAAATTAAAAACATCAACCTTATATATAAGAGATCTGGAACAATTGTGCAAATGGAACTTGCTCCTAAAATAATGAAAAACTATTTCTAATTTGTTTTATATGAATTACAAGCAGCCATAGAAGCAAAGCCATACATGGCATAATATTCCATTAAAGAATTGACCTTAAAGTAATTTATAACTCTGCTAGCATATTTTGGGATATGACTTGTTCCTGTGTTAAATTCATAACTGATACTAATGTATCCAGTACATAATGCTTCCATTTTAGATACCTCAAAATGGCCTAAGGACAAAATTGTGCAACTGTACATCATATTAAGAGAATGTCAGCTTTAGACATCATGAAATAATTTTAAAAATTCATTGCAGCTGGTGATTCTGTCACATTGAACATCAGATGAATTGTTTGAAAAATAAAAGAAAGGGTGTAGTAAAATCCTAACAAACTAAATTACATACCAAATTTAGTTCTATAGACAACCACACACACTGCAGTACATTATGCAACAGTTGTAAAGGGTTTGAGAGGCACTCACAAAGGAAACATACCTGTGCTCTGACAGCTGGAACTGAAAGCTACAATTGACTGCATAATGATATAAGAGAGGTAATTTTAAAATATAGATTGTGAATATTTTAATCATGTGCTTCTGGTTTAAGAATTACCATTTTAGATAGTCAACTATAGCCTTCATTTCCAACAATCAGAGTGCAGATATGTTTACATTTGAGTGCTTCTGTGTGCATCTGCAGTTGACAATTTATTATATTAAAAACAAAGATTCCAAGACTTACCAAGCGGGAAAGCGCCGGCAGACAGGCACATGAACAAAACACACAAACACACACACAGAATTACGAGCTTTCGCAACTGGCAGTTGCTTCGTCAGGAAAGAGGGAAGGAGAGGGAAAAATGAAAGGATGTGGGTTTTAAGGGAGAGGGTAAGGAGTCACGTGTGCGAGTGTACACCTGTCCTTTTTTTCCCCTAAGGGAAGTATTTCCGCTCCCGGGATTGGAATGACTCCTTACCCTCTCCCTTAAAACCCACATCCTTTCATTTTTCCCTCTCCTTCCCTCTTTCCTGACGAAGCAACTGCCAGTTGCAAAAGCTCGTAATTCTGTGTGTGTGTTTGTGTGTTTTGTTCATGTGCCTGTCTGCCGGCGCTTTCCCGCTTGGTAAGTCTTGGAATCTTTGTTTTTAATATATTTTTCCCATGTGGAAGTTTCTTTCTATTTTATTTACATTGACAATTTATTATGTAACATATTACAGCGCATATAGTTGACTGTAGAACTTAATATGGCCTGTAATTTCATTTGCTAGTATTTTACTTCTCCTTTTCTTTCTTTTTGAATAGACCTTCTGATGATGACTTGATAATAAGTTGAGAGTGTTAATTTTGCGACCTGAGGCTCAAACATAAAATTTAAAAAAAAGTCAGCTTTCACACTGTGATCTGAGCAATATAAGCAGAGTTGCAGAGTTCTGAAGGACTTTTGCATCAAGTTGACAACACTAATGACACTTGAATTCATCATTATACCCAGAAGTGAAGCAAAAATTTAAAAAAAGGAGTTGCTTCCAGTGAATCTTTTCCAAAGAGGACAAAAAACATCCTATTGGTTGGAAAAGTTATGGCAGTGATGTTTTAAGTGCAAAGTGTCTGATAATCACATAATCTATAGAAAAAGCAGAAGGAGAATATTGGTTGACACCACTACAGTGAGATATTGACGAGTAATTTAAGTCAACACAATCTCACTTGCCAAATTAGGAACTGCTGTTTCACCATGACAATGGACCAGAATATTCATCCGGAGTTGTCGCTTCAAAACTGCATGAATTGTTGCCACTTGTGCCATATTTGGCTGACCTGTCTCCATGCATGGTTTTCACCCATAGCTCCCTCCTTATCTGTGTTAAGTGCAATTGTCAAGTCATTCTAAGATTAGAACAAGATTATACACTAAAAATATCAGCTGGATTGGGTTGCTGATGTTAGATGCGAAGTTTAGGACAGAAAGACAATGAAAAGTGATTAATCATAAAAATTTCACTAGGTTTTGTCCCCACCAACCACATCAGACAGACATTGAAAAGATAAATTAATCTAAAAATGAAATTGCACAAAAGTGTTTTACCGTTCTGCACAACTTTATCATTTCAAGTATCATCGTGTGTTTTGTTTATTTTTCTGCATGTTCTTTTTTCTAGCTCATCTAGTTTATCATTCCATCTTGCTGAACCCCCTTCTTTCACTGCATCATTTTCTTCTTTCCTCAGCCTTACCCCTGCAGTTTCAACTTTTACTGTCTTTGCACACAACAACAGTTCCCCTGCCTCTTTCCTTCTCTCTTGTTTTTCCTCCTTTTCTTATTAGTTGTACCTTGTTTTATGTCCTTCTGTTCATGTTTTCTGAACACCCTTACCACATCTAGAAAGCGTTACCCTTACCCTACTCGCTGTACCAAAAAGACCTCCTGTGCTTCTCTTTGTCTCCAAACACCCATCTTTCCACAAGGCATCTCTTCTTCCTCCTCAAGACACCTGCAGTTCTCACACTTTTAATTGCCTTAATATCACTCCTAAATCAACATAATAAAATAAGGGACATCAGAGCCCGCACGGAAAGATATAGGTGTTCGTTTTTCCATGTGCTGTATGAGATTGGAATCAGTGAGAATTGTGAAGGTGGTTTGATGAACCTTCTGCCAGGCATTTAAATGTGATTTGCAGATTATCCATGTAGATGTAGGGGTAGAAATCCTTTTAGTAGCCAGATGCTGTCTACACTCTCATTCTCTTTGGCATCCATCCATGTCAGTGTGTGCCACAATGCAGTGTAATTTAGAACATAAATGATGTAAAACAATACTAACAGACATAAAGGTGATATAGAGGGAATCTCAAGGAACAAATTGTGGACAGCATCATTCATCTGGTGGAAATGTCATCCAATGAGATGCTAAAGAGCATTGGCAGCAAGTGTGTGTTATTGTGACAGGCATTAACATGTGCAATACCATTTCCACCCTGAATGCTGTCAGGCTCCTTACAAGTAGTTTCAGTTGCAATCCACCAGCGTGTAACTGTTGCTGAAGAGGTCGCCTAGCAACAAGTGTTAGTCCCTGTAACTTTGACATTCTGTAGCATTATTCTATGCTGTTACTATACAGAGGTTCCTGTCCTCAATGTTTTCCTAAAGACAGTTTTTATAACCCTTCAAAATTTGACAGTATCATCCTGTTGTAATGTACCAGAATGAGACAACACGTTAAGAACAGATCATCAGGTCAACCAAAATCTGTTATATCTTGACAGATTTTCATATACAACTCCTATGTTTTATAGCTTCAATGTTTTGTATTTGCATTGTTTATACAAAACAAACAGTTTGGGTTGTAATTAGTTAACTCTCTTTGTAATTTCAATAACGCTGTGTGAATGCAGCACTGTAAAGATCTTTGTAGTTGCTAAGTAATGTAAACAAACACAGTTATAGACATATTTCGAATACTCATGTAAAAGTAATAATTGTATCAAATAAGACAGCACAAGATTACAGTAAAATATGCTACAAATATTTACTTTTGGTAATATTGTAGTAATTAATGTTTTTATGTAAACCATTGTATGTACAAATAAGACCTCATATTTACAAAAGTTAACTAGTGAAAGTCTATTAAAATATTATCACTTACGAAAGTCCATACAAAACGCATTAGTTAGTTAGTTATCTACGTGCTCCATTGATCAATAGCACAGAAAAACCGTTATGATGAGGAACGTGTCATATGCACAAGAAATGTGCACAGGAAACAAATTTTTTTTTCTTTCTTTCCTTTCTTTTTTTGTTTACATTATAGTGTTATACCTAAATATTTCTATTATCTATCCCGTTCCCTTAAATGGCATAAAATGCATATATTATATCTCCTTATTTATTTATTCATTTTCAAGAATTCATCTATGGTATAGGAGGAGTTGTCAAGGAGGTATGATTTCAGTTTGTTTTTGAAATTATTACTACTGTCTGTCAGACATTTTATTTCATCTGGTAATTTATCAAAAAGTTTTATAGCAACATATTTTACCCCTTTCTGTGCCAAAGATAGGTTAAGTAACATTTACCAATCAGCTATCCAAAAGTGTAAAACCTTAATTGTAATTTGTAAAATGTCCTCGAATAAAATACGTATGTTTTGACATTCATTATTATAAAGTTATATAAGAAGTGTGGTGGAAGCTACAAGACAGGCAATATTGTAACAGATTTTGTGGTCTCACAACTGTTATGTGATGCTAGACATTTGTAATATATGTTTAATGTTTTAAAGTTACATCCTGTATTTTGAACAAGTAATTTTGTAGTTACTGCATCTCAAATTGCATGACAATGTGAGGATAACCACTACAAGCAACATTTTTAATGGAGAAACTTTAAATTTATTGAATTTTACCATCAACTATTTAATGGGTAACAAGCTAAGTATTGAAGTGTGCCAATTTAACCTGGTAGCATTTCACAGATATACCTCCCTACATCAATAATAAAATCTCAGACATGACGTAAAGCAGCATAAAGCAGTTAGGAGATTGCAAAACTCCCAAGAATGACCATAGTACAATAGAGAAGAGGGTTATCAATTATGGGATGAGAAGGAATGTTAAAAGAACCTGTTGGTAAGCTTTTTTTTTAATAGAAGATTCAAGGCACCATTTCATTAAAATCTAGGAGGAATCAAGTACCTAGAGGTGACATTTTATTTCAAAGTATACGTATGTAGAGTGCAGTCTGCAAGGCAAACAATGTCTTCTAACAAGTAATGAAGCTTTTAAAGGACTGATAAAGGAAATAAAGGGAATAGGCACCCTGTTCGTTGGTTAGGCGTTTTCTGGAGTACTCTGCATAGGATTCACACCACAATAGGTCCATATCTGATTTCAGTTCCTGAATATGTACATGAGGGTGGCACCTTTTTTATAAAAAAAATATTATTTTTCTTGGACTTCCCCTCACTTAGGTTCCATTCCCAATAAAATTGAGCTGTGTGAAATTAGGGATTACTGGGATATGTAGGAAAGGTGCACACACACTTTTAAGACTAGAAATTCCAGAAAAGACTTGTCAACTTTGCAGAATATTTCTTTTGCAAGATTGATTCACTCTCTATCTGATATAGGCAGACTATTTACATCTATTTCTATAATTGAATATGCTTTCATTTCACAGATCATATTGGCCACTGATGGAACAGGTCAGTGACCCCAACACAGGTAGAGAGGGGGAAGAACAATCTAAGCTGTTCTTCTTTGTGACATAAACTGGACTGATTCAATACTCTTTCACTTTCAGGGGAATGTAGCAGTCATAGCAAGTACAATGTCTCTGTATTCTATTTATTTGTGGGATATAGATTAATGTTTATTTTATTTTATTTTTTAAATCACCTACCAGAAGCATGCTAAATATATACAATTAAATATATACATGATTACAAAACAACAGTAGTTATATATGCTGGGTGGTTATAATTAAAATGCAACTATTTACAGAAGTCCAGTGTAGCACTGTAATTATCGTATGGCAGTGAAACACAATGGATATACTAATCTGTTAACTGCTAATGTGCAATCAATTTACAATGGAAGAAAATTAGTTCCAGTTGTGGCCACCAGTTGGAAACTTGGCACTGTGAATATAAGAAGGATGTGTAGAAATGTTTCCATATGTAATGGATTAGGGACAGAACGAAGGCAGAAAAGATCAAAGAAGTGAGAAAAGCTTAATATTGATTTTATTATTAACTGCTGCTTACACAACTTGCTCACTGTGAGCATCAGAGATATCAACAAGATGCTGCATCCATAACATGATGTGGTCAACATTTCCTTGCAGGAGTTGTGGTGGAATCTGAGCAAAGTGCTTGAGCATATTGACGTTTGAATCATGTAGAAAGAACCAAAAGTCATTTGGATTCAGATCAGGTGAACTCAACGTGAAAGGTAGCATTAACCAGACTTTCATTGGATGAGCAACATGAGGTGTTGCCCCATCTTTGCATGAAAACAGTTGTTTCCAGACAGATGTGCACTTCAAAAGCAAGAAATACAGTTGTATGATGAGGCCTCAATAACATGCAAACATCACAGATCACCACACAGGCCCTCTGGAGGAATTCTCTTCAAAGACAAATGGAGTGAGAATAAAGGTGCTTGTGAATGCACACCACACAGTCACATTCGGTAAGTGCAATGGCTCTTCATGCACAACATGTGGTTTAACGGTACCTCATATTCCACTGTTCTGTGTATACACTGCACACTGTAGTGTAAAATGTGTCTTGAATTCCACAGAATATTGCCCAACCACATGTCATCAGCTTGATCCATGCAAGAAACCGAAGAGAAAATTTGGAACTTTGCTGCATATCATGAGGTCTCACTTGCTGCACCATGTGGATCTTATACAGGAACCAGTGTAAAACAGACTGCAAAAAATTCTGTACTGTTAACCAAAGGATGTACAATTCTCATGACATTGCATGGCCACTAGCACAACTAGGACATGCACTACACAGTCAGCTGGAGCAACAGCAATCTCATCAATAACTTTCACTGGGATCTACTTTTACAAGTACATCTACATACATAAACCACAAGCCACCATATATTGTATGGTGAAGGGTACTTGTATCCCTACTAGTTATTTCCTTTTCTGCTCCATTCACAAATAGAGTGATGGGAAAAATGGCTATCTGTATTCCTCCATATCTCTCTAATCTTGTCTTTGTGGTTCTTAACTGAAATGTACCTTGGTGGAATGTACATTGGTGGAAGTAGAATTCCTCTGCAGTCAGCCTCAAATGCTGATTCTCTAAATTTTCTCAATAGTGCTCTTTGAAAAGAACATTCCCTTGCCTCCAGTATTTCCCATTTGAGTTCCTGAAGGCTCTTTGGAATCTTTGCATGTTGTTCAAACCTATTGGTAACAAATCTAGTGGCTCGCCTCTAAATTGCTTATTTGTCTTCCTTTATTCTGACATGGTGTAGATCCCAAACACTTGAGCCATGCTCAAACAACAGGTTGCACTAGCATCCTATATGCAGTTTCCCTTACAGGCTAACAACACTTTCCTAATATTCTCCCAACAAACCAAAGACAACCATTTGTCTTCCCTACAATCATACTTACATGCTCATTCCATTCCATATTGCTTTGTAACATTATGCCAGGTGCCACAACCATGCTCATCTGCATTTTCAAATTTTATTTTTGTCTTCTTTATTTAATGACATCAGGCCTCTCCTCAGAACTTCTGTTCAGCAATACTCTCTCAATGCAGGTCTAATTTGGGTCTTTGGTCGATTCCACAGTGCCAGGACTTGTAGGTGATGACATCTCTGTCAGCAAAAGATTCAAGTCCTGGAAGGGAAGCGTTTTCACAGCGGACAATAGCGAGTGTAAACCACCCACTGGCAGCTGCTCCAGTGGTGACATCAAGTGAGAAATTAACTCGACAACCACAGAAGAATATAGGTCCATTGAGAATAACAGATTGTGCGGTGCCATTTATGCCAAGTTTATTTTCAAGACTACTAATATGTTTATAGACAGGCATGCGGTGGCGGTGTTGATGATACACACGTCGATGAGGCATAGTGCTTCAATGCTGTTGCAAATAGAGCTCGTAGCAGAATGATTCCACTGGTGTGCACTGCCCACTTATATAGAGAATGGGTGACCTTGGTTACATAACGTGCTGATAACAGACTTAGACTCAGTGCACACCAGTGGGAGACCATTATAGCGTACACACACTGTAGTCTCACTGACAGCGCGTGTCTGCTGTCTCACTGACAGCACGCATCTGCTGTCTCACTGACAGCACGCATCTGCTGGTGCACCGACCTAGCGCCGAGCCAGGCAGGTTGCGTAACCGGCTGGCTATGTGCTCAGCGGGCAGTGCGGCACCATGTTTTTGAATTTTTTCAAACTGTTGCATCCTTGAGCTCCCGATTACCAGATGTACATCTACTGGTTCTCGGCTGATGCTATGGATCACCCTTTATTAATAATTATAGTACAAAGTAATGTCATCAGTTAATTTCTCCTGTTCACACAAAACAGTTTCACTAACAGCACATAGTCTTTCTTCTTGATAGTCATACTGTTCATGCACATTATAGATTGTCAAATTACAGTTTGGCTTTCATACCACCATACAAACAATGTACAGTGCCAGATTAGCACCTGGTGGCCAAAATTGGAACTAATTTTTTTTTCCAGTGTGAAACTGTTCCACATTAACATATTTGTATATCTACCAAGTTTTGCTGCCATATAATAATTACAGTTCACGCTTGCCCTCTGGAGTAGCTGCACCTTAATTATACTCACCTGGAAAATAGATTAAAAACAAAAAAAGGTTAATAATATGAAGGAATTGGTCAAATCTACATTCAGATAACAATTCTCCAAAACTGAGCCACACCTAGGGCATTGGTTATGGCAACCAACAAACCTTGTTGTGAGCATGAAAGTGGACAGAGAAGGCATTGACACATAAGGCATTCTGTTTGTGTCAGCCACATTTGCATTTGCTCTTCGCTGATGTGGAGCCCCATGTCAAAAGCAATGACTTAGCCCAACTAATACCAGTTCTTACTTGGTTAAGGGTCCTCCAAACACCACAGTCCTCATTATAACCATCTGGAAGATATTCACATGCAGCTCTGTAGTAAAGTCTGCATGCTTAGATTTTAACAATGGTAGTTTTGCCTTATGTGTATGTAGTTCCAAAGTGTTTGACATCTAGAGGAAATTCTTCCTCAGTTACAGCCTAAGTTGAGACTGTTGAAGGCTAAATGTAGGGTGTGCTTCAATGTTGTTAACCTTCAGTTGTTCTTGATTGGCATTAACTTCTTGGCAAGCACTTGGAGGAACAGTTCCATCAAGACAGTATATCTTCCTATCAGTGAGTTTTAGACACATGGCAATTGACCTGCAAGCTTCGTTCAAGGCAGGGTCAACAGACTTGGCACTAGTTGACCTGTACCACACAGGGGACAGATATTCTGCAGCAGAGTAGCAATGCTGTGGTTATAAGAACTTGTAATTTTGCACCCCAATTTAGCTTCCTCATGATATTATTTCTGGCACTGACTTTATGGTTTATATTAGAGTAATGTGTTCTAGAAGTGGGGAAGTGATCCAACATTATCCCTATGCACTTTGGGGTGAAAGCATGTGCAAAAGGATTCATTCCAGAAGAAATGCAATTTTGGCAAAGCCTCTCTATTCCTGAGATGGATGGAGCCTGCACAATTCCTTTGTTGACCTTGAAAACAATCAGAAAACCTGCAATTCTATAGCAAGGCTAACATCAAGCTGGTAAGTTTGGAGTCCTTCATGAGTGCAAAGATCTTGTGTCACAGTAAGTGGTGATTCACTACAGCACATGTTGATGGCTTGGTTACAGTTGCATGAGATAACTGGAAGTAAATGCTGTCTGTCAGACAAATATTAATTCTTTTCTTTATAATCTGCAGGTGTATAAATTAACTCAGCATCAGATAGCATCAATTAACTGTATGAGAATTGATGATTTACTGTGAAAAGACACAAATTACAACACAAGATGTGGGAAATTATGTATCAAAATCAGAACCTTTGCACTGTAGAAGTTGGTGGTGGGTGATCTCTATGCTGGTGTAGTTGTGATGAGGAGCTGGGCTGTTGTTTGGATCTTGACTGATGGTTGATCACAGGAGGAAACATCATTATTAATCAGAAGTTTTTTTCTGAACCAATGACAACAGTTGTGGAGACGCTCAGTGATGGTAACTCCCTCCAAGACATGTGCTGAAGACAGCAAGTGTGAAGGCACTGATGCAAGCAGGCAGTCCACAGCTTGCAGTAAAGCCAGAAACTCATTGGGAATGCTGGAATGAGGTGCACCTGGACATGGAATCCACTGTGAACATCACATAGGAAGACAGCTCTCAGCTGTAGTGCCCACAAGTGAATGCAGGCAGTGGCAGTGAGTCCTCTGCATTGCCATCGCCTTGGGCAGCTATCTTCCTCGATATGAGGCTGAGAGTGGTCCAGGGGTGGCCCACCAGCTGCAAGGGCCTAAATCTGCAGCATCAGATTCAGAGCCAGCAGCAGGCCCACAGTTAGTAGACGCCAGGTCTTGTGGTGGCAGCTTGTAGAAACATGTCAACTCATAGACCAGCATTGATCTCCACTTGTGGCTTGTGGCTCCAGACTGCATCCATCTAACTAAAAAAAGGGATCTTTACACTTGACTGGTGCACACTTGTTTTGCCAAAGCATCCATTCTTGTCCCAAAGCCCCAACAGAGCCTATAGCATTGTCGTGAAGTAATCAGGCCATGCATGGCAACAGTTCTGTCTTTGTGCTGTGTCGTCATTATTACAGTGGCATCACTCACCTGGCCCGCAATGTGATAATTGGTCAGTGTCATAGTGGCAGTTCTTGTATTGACAAGAAGTCCCTGACATAACTACATTTGGCCAGCTACAGCCTGGCTTGCTCCCATGGCCTCTTGCCAAAGCTGTGGCAGCATTGTTATTGTATTCAGCAGTGCTGGTAAATAGTGGTGGCATTACATAACTCCACCCTCCTGTAGATGCGATCCCCACATCTTAGCTCATGGTAATTCTGGAAAGACTCAGCATACATCCTACAAACTGATAACTGTGTACAGTAATGTTTCCTTACAAGTACCCAGCTTAAATCATAAGGTTCATTGGCTGTACACTTAAATGGCATTCGTCCACTGGCTTTTATGAATATTTATCCCACCATATGACCACTTACAGACTAGCACAGTAATATTACCAGATTATTTACTCTGCATTATCTAATAACTACTTACAGGAAACAAATTCTCTCAATGAATTCCTTACAGTTATCAAAGCAATGTCCATACCAAATTTCACCTAATTATTCCATATCAGCTATGGGTAATCCAGCCCACTAGCAACAGTCTACTGGCAACTGATGTACTGAAGATTCAGTCAGGTCGACAGTTCTCTGCCTAACATAGGTGAAGGCTGAGCACAGCAGAGGCAGAGCTAGCAAGATGCCCAGTATTGTTACATTCATGGTTACAACTGTATGATACTGTTTACTCAGTATTATTGTACTTGTTGAAACAACTACTCTACAGAAAACTGTCCCTCTCATGTAGCTGTAAGTTTGTCAATGGAATGGATAAGATAGGGTCCCAGGATATTTACGATGTAGGTCTGATTCTGGGTTAGGAGCAATTCCAGCTATCTACCCAGCCAGTACAATGAAGACTGTGTCATATTTATAGTGGTGACCTCAGTAATGATATGATAGCTAGAAAATGAAATGTTGACTTCATAATGTTGCAAGTTATACCATTAATCAACAGTTCACTTCAGTGTAGCTCCAGCAGTACAGTGTCACAGAGCCTCCTTTGTTTGTACAACTTGCAGTAGTCACCTTGGAATCACACATGGAATAGATCCAGAGCACACCGGCCCTTTGTAAATAAGGACACAGCTCTAGTATGAGCCTCTCTCTTTTGCCTATGTGCATTGATCTGAACCACTTGAGCCAAAAATATCATCACCCACTTCCTTTGGCAGCAATAGAGCTCATCCACTGACATTAACACGTACCTTTCACCCACACAGTAAAATCTGCACCACCAAAATGATCGTGTTTGACAATGCTGGACGTACTCTCAGAAAGAGGTGGGAACACATGACCCACATAGGAACATTGTCAAACCTGAGCATTTGCTGGTCCAGGTGTTATTGTGTGACGAAGTGTAATTTTGTATGGGCATTATGACCTCCAAATTGTTGATGATGGCACACTCATCTGTCAGTGTTATTTTGACACTTTAGTTGTGAAGAAGCAAGTAGGGTATTTTTATTTCCCCTCCTGTTTTCCTATCTGTCTCCTTAAAATTTATTTTTTCGATGTCTGACTAATGACCATTAACATACAAGAGTATAATTTGCATTTCCATAAAAGAGAAAGGTTGGCCTTCAGTTTTAAAGAATATACCACCAGATATAATGCTGTGCTTAGTTTTATGTATGTAATTGGTTTTCTAATTTATTTTGACTATTACTAGTTAGTATCTTTTGTTATAGGGTGAAATCAGTAATGGTTTTGTAACTTAAATTCTATTGTTGACTTACAAACAAATAGAAAGTCTGTACTAATTATAAATATTTGAAGGAACAACTAACAGTATTCTTAAAGGATCTATTTGGCTCTATTCGAAAACATGTTAGCAAAGTCAGCTCTTAATTAATTCCAAAGTAATTAACAGTTTTGTCAAAAGTATTGTGTGTGTAATGATATTTGTTACTTTCATGATTTAAACAAATAATTGGGGCTAACTCTTGTAGTAGGTGAAACTGTTAAAAAGATCCAATTTTTCGATGTATTCAGTTAATTTAATGAGTTAAGTTTTAACTGTAATTTCTATAAATTTAACTTAAACAATGTGTAGTTTCAGTATCTATTATTGTGTGGCTGAGTTTCAGACAAGAAACCTGTGTTGGTTAGATTAACAACAGTGCTTCAACTTAACTGTGAAATAAGTGTAATACAATTAGGCTGTGTGTTAAAACAATGACAGTGTCTATTCCATACATACCTTTCTATTCTTCAAGAACTGTGAACTTTGTGGTTAGGCTTTTACTGATCGTAGGTGTTCAACAGTAAACTATTGTAGCAGTATGTGGATGTTTGCCTGCAAACTATTAATGAGGCTTATCTAAAGTTAAACAGTACTGCACTGACCATATAACTGTGTAATATAGTGGGGTTGTGAACAGTGGAAGTAAAGAACTGTGAAATTCAACTGTGTACCTGTCGGCTACATTATTTTCGGTAGTCTGTACTGTCCTTCCACCCCCTATTTTTTCAGCCAGTATCACAACACAGTATGTTGACACTGAGGACCATCAGCGAAGAAGTAAAGCTGGCAAATGCCATGTAGTCCATCGCCATGTGTATCTTTTCAGTAGTCAGTAGTGCATTTGGTCCTGACTTTATTTTTAAATTTTTAAGGATGACAGTGCATGACTGCTCTGAACAGCATGCATGGAAGAGCTGAGTGGATATTTGGCACCCACACCCCCCCTCCCACCCAACTATAATCCCATTGAGCATTAGTGGGATGCATTGGGAAGAGGTGTTTCAGCATGTTCATATTCACCAGTGACCCTTAAGCAGTTGTCAACTATGCTAGTGATGCATGCTCGTGGCCAGCATGGAAGCATTTTGCAGTTCATGTATTCCCACTCATGGTGATCACACACACCATCAGGAATTACCTGTGAAAGTCACAAAATGCAGTGACTAATCATTTGATTAGAGTACAGGAGACACATCAAAGTATGGTTTATACAATTTCATTGACATAAAACATGATTTAAACATTAATGTAACTTTTTGTGAAAAGATACCTTCACATATTTATATAATAAGACAATTTATAAACTACATCCTGCTCAAATATTCAGTTCATCATTCTTGAATACTTAAACTGAGTAGTAGCATTGCTGAAGTAAAGTATCAAGCAGCTATATTTCTAGTGAATCTAGGTTCATTCTCAGAATGTTCTTGGCTTTTAGTCAGTTGTAAATTTTAATTCCCGTATACTGTGGAGTATGAGCATAGAGTTTTAAACGATGAGCAGGCAGCATAAAATTTTCTTTATTTCTTGTATTGTAAGTGTGATCAAAGCAGTTTTCCTGGAATAATTATAAATTGTTACATTAAAATTGTTATATATAGGCACTGTTAATAATTTCAGATTTTTAAATAATGAACGACACGATTTTCTTGGATGTTCAGCTCACATCTTTCTAACAGTTCTTTTCTGTAATTTCAATATGCACATCAAGTTGCTCAAATTTCCTCCCAAAAAATACTGTACCTTATAACTGACTGGAAGTAGCTAGACTATGCAATTTTTCTTGTACCATGTCAGTGGCATTAGCTAATATTTGCATTGCAAATGCAAAGATACATAGTTTGTTTAACAGATATTCAACTCTTCTATTTCAATTTAAATTCCTGTCTTGGTATAATCCTAAAAATTTCACAGAGTCCAATTCTTTTAGATTTTGATTTTTGTGATTTATTTTAATTTCCTGGGATGTTGATAAATGATCTGTTCTATTGATGATGCTGATATGAATACTTTCTGGCTCCTGTTCTTCAATTAATACAGACATTTGCAAAGAAGACCAATGGGGAATTTATATTGATTGATAGGTTTTTAATGTAGAATAGAAACGAAATTGGTCCTAGGATAGAACCTTGAAGGACACCTTGTGTAACTGTCTTGCATTTGGGAAAGTAATTTTCTGCATTTTTAGAGACAACCACTCTTTGTTTCCTATTGCACAGCTATAAAATAAGCCACTGTAAAGCACTACCCCTAATTCCATACTTGTCAAGTTTGTGGATAAGAAGTGCATAATTTACTGAGTCAAAAGCTTTTCTGAGATCAAAAATGATCCCTGCAATGACCCGTGCAACTTTATTGTTACTGTCTAATGTTGTGCTAATCTTATCCACAAACTTGTTTATTGCATCTGTAGCACTTTTTCTGTGTTGGAAGTCAAATTGAGTTTTCAAAATAATCTCATATTTTTCAATAATAGTTTGAATCTGGATGGCAGTAACTTTTTCAAATACTTTTACCAGTACTGGGAGAAGAGATATGCTGATAATTTCCCATGTCCTCTCTTGACCCATTTTTCAACAACAGTTTTACTTCTGCATACTTAAGCAGCACTGGCAAACATCCATGTTCAAAAGACTGGTTTATTATTAAAGATAGTGGGTGCCCTTTATTATTAAAGATAGGGTGCACCCTATTATTTTATGCACAAATGTGAGAACTTATGTGGGTATCCCATCCCAACACTTTTTCAGTGTTAATATAATGTTTTCTACTTCCGTTGCTGATCCTGCTTTAAATTTTGTGAAGCATTCCAACATTTGATCAAGTCTGAAGAGACCTGCTTTGCTGTCATAATCTGCAACACTGACATCTGATTTTGCTGCATTAATGAATAATTAACTGAAGCATAGTGAAATCTGAGCTGGATTCACAATAACCTTATTTTCAAGTTTGATTTTACAAATTTCATGACTAGATGCTTTAATACCTAATGCAGATTTCACAACTGACCACATTGCCTCTGGTTTATTCTCATGTCATAGAATTAAAGTAGTATTTTCCATTTGCTTTGCTCCATTGACAACTTTTCTAGAGGTTATTTTGCATTGTCTAACATATTCAACAGAGTCAGTACTTTTATTATATCTTAGTTCATTATGTAGCTGCCTTTTCTTAGCAGTGGAGATTTTTATACCTTATTTGAGTAATTTAATTTATTATGGAAAAAAGAGTATGCAGTAGTGAAGCTCTCCCTGAATGGGGAGTTCAGGTCTATGGTGAAGCACCAGGATTTTTAAAAGAAAATGTGATTTTCTCGTTAAATTTGCCTCAAAAACATTGCACACAATATATTTATAACTTTCATTATTAATGCTAATACAGCAATAGTGACAATTGCAATATTATGAAAAGGATAGATTGCTACTCACCACATAGAGAGGCATTAAGTTGCAGAAGGGCACCAGGAAAAGACTGTTATGACAGTGCCATGACATTTAACAGTGCCGCCACAACAGTACGCGCAAACAGCGATAGAGGCGCTCCGCCACTCGGCTGAGCGCGGGAGTGCCACCTAGCTATGAATAGCACTGGCCGCATGTCAACACATGGCAGTCGAATACGAGATACTGAGTTGTTACCATGTAACCAGCTATTGTTCCTAAGTGAGAGTGTTTGAATATCCTCGCAATTATTGCCGATTAAAGGTTATAACACTTTTTGGCAATGAGGATGGGATATTTTCACTGCATTGTGGATTTATGTGTTTGTGATGGGGCAGACATTGAACAGCTTATGCAAGCGCTCATTGAACAATAAACACAGATGACGGCTGCTATTCAGGCACAACAAACACAGCTGTAGGCTCAACAAACACAGCTGACGCCTGCGATTCAGGCATTGTCGATGTCGCTTACTCATCGTCTGTCTTCCTCTTCTCCGCCTCCATTCCCTAGAGGCCGCTGAACACTGGGAGGATTATGAGAAGCGTTTGCAGCAACACTTGTTTGCTTTCGGCATTGTCAATGCTCCTATGTGTAAGTCGCTATTTCTATCTTGGATTTCCCCACAGATCTATCAGCTGCTATCTCAGTTAGCCCCTCTGTGGGAACCTGCCTCTCTGTTCTTCCAAGAAATGTGTGACTTATTGTCTAACTATTACCGAAAAAACACCCACGTCGTTGACGCCCGCGTGGCATTCTACCAGTGTCATAAACAGCCCCATCAATCTTACCGAGCTTGGGCGGTGGAACTACACGGTCTGAGTAGGAAATGTCAGTTTGTCATGGACACTCATTATGAGTCGTGTGCTGATTCAATGGTTATGGATGCTATTTTATGGCTTGCTCCTGATAAGGAAATTTGGCAACGTGCCCTACAACTGCCAAACCCATCGTTGTCGGAAGTTCTAAGCATCGCTCAATCCTTTGAAGTGTCTCACTCTGCTGGCACGCAAATAGATGTGTGGTGTGATGTAGGTGCTGTACAGTCAACTTTTGACACGGACAATTTGCCTGTTTCACAGGAGAATGAAGATGTGGCAGCGGTTCACTCATGTAAACAACATTGTGTTGGGCCACAACGCTCGCAGCAAAACCAGCAACCACAGAAGCATGTTCGTTCCGCACTTCCTTCTTGACCACATTGTTTCATACAGCATGACAGGGCCGCGTGTCCAAAACATTGGACCATTTGTAATTCATGTAGGAAGAAAGGCCACATAGCTTCTGTGTGTTAGTCCACTAAAGTTCCTGTCGACGAGGATGAGGCATCGGACATGGATGTTCACTGCGTGCTTTCTCAAACAAATAAGTTGTTTGTTACTGTTCATGTTCTGGATAAAGACATCTGCATGCAAGTGGACACTGGTTCTGCAATAACTCTCATTAATTCTCGCACGTATTTGGAGTTGGGCTCCCCTCCTTTGTCTCCAGTTACGTGAAATCTGAGAACTTATAATAAACAGAAAATTCCTATCATTGGCCAGTTTGATGCTTCCACTGCCTACGAGTCTGTTGTTAGGGCCCTCAGTTTTATGTGGTGGATCATGCGGGCACTGAAAAACTGTTCGGTTATGATGCTTTCCAGTTGTTCGGGTTCTCCATTGATGATGATGTGCACCTCACATCTGAGGATATTCCGTATCAACAGCTGGATGGATTGTGTTCTGAATTTTCGTCCATGTTCTCTGCTGGTCTGGGTCGTGCCAAGGATTTTGAAGCCCACATTACTCCTTAACCTACAGCTCGCCCTATTCTCGTGGCATTGTGTGCACTTGTCAAGGCTGAGATAGACAGGTTAACAGCTTCAGGGATTCTCCTTCCTGTTACCTCCAGCGAATGGGCATCGCCAATTGTGGTGGTTTCTAAACCAAATGGGAGTCTGTGATTGTGTGGTGATTTTAAAGCTACTGTCTACGCTAAGAGCGTCATTGACACTTATCCTCTTCCTCGTCCTGAGGAATTATTTACCAAGCTCACTGGGGGCCAGTTCTTTTCCAAACTTGATTTATTGGAGGCATACCATCAGTTGCCATTGGATGCTTCTTCCAAGGAATTTCTCGTCATCAACACTCCTTGTGGGTTGTATCAGTACCAGTGGTTACCATTTGGCGTCGCTAGTGCGCCAGCCATTTTTCAGCGGTTTTTGGAACAGCTCACGGCTTCCGTTCCCAGATGCATAAACTATCTGGATGACATTGTTGTCACGGGGGCCTCCACTGAGGAGCACCTTCACAATTTGGCTGGGTTGAGGTGCAATCTGGAGAAGTCACAGTTCTTCCAACCCTCCATTGTGTATCTTGGTTTCCACTTGTCCCATGAGGGTATACGTCCTCTACGTCAGCACACTGCGGCCATTAACACTCTACCCCGGCCGTCTATGGTCGAAGAACTTCAGGCGTTTCTAGGCAAGATTGCTTATTATCACAAATTCATTCCATCCCCAGCGGCAGTAGCTCATCCTCTGCATCAGCTGTTACGCAAAAACGTTCCTTTCTGTTGGTCCGACGAATGTGAGCAGGCTTTTGTCCACCTGAGAGCAGGCTTTTGTCCACCTGAAGGCTCATTTGCAGTCAGAGCCTTGTCTTGCCACATTCCGTCCAGGTCAGCACTTGGTTCTGGCGACTGACATGTCACAGTATGGCCTAGGGGCTGTTCTCACCCATCAGTATGAGATGGGTCGGAACGACCCATCGCCTATGCTTCCAAGACCCTCAACGATGCGCAATGGCATTACTCTCAAATCAAACAGGAGGCGCTCGCTATCATTTATGCTCTAAAAAAGTTCAGCATATTTTTGTATGGTTCTAAGTTTCACCTCATCACCGACCACAATCCGCTGGTCTCTCTGTTCAGCCCATCGGCATCGCTTTCGGATAAGGCAGCTCACCGCCTGTAACATTGGGCCTTATACTTGTCTTGTTTTCACTATGAGATTCACTATTGCCCCAAAGCCCAGCACACCAATGCTGACGCATTGTTGCGATTGCCGATGGGCCCCGACCTGGTTTTCGATCATGATGAACTACTTTGTTTCCACATTGATGAGGAAGAACGTCATGCGGTCGAGAGTTTTCCACTTACAGGTTTGCAGGTCGCTTCGGCTACTGTGCGGGACCCGGTCCTGCATCAGGTGATTCGTTTTGTTCAACAGGGTTGGCCGGACAGGACCAAGGACCGGGCATCGGATCCCCTCCGCAACTACCATTCCTTGTGCCTTCGTCTGTCTGTTCATATTGATGTTGTTCTTCTGGCCACGGATGGTGCATCTCCACGGGTCATGGTGCCAGCCTCTCTTTGCAAAGATGTTCTCAAACTGTTGCATGAAGGCCATTGGGGTATTTCTCGGCCTAATTCCGTGGCCCACAGGCTCGTTTATTGGCCCGGTGTTGATTCGGACATCACTCACATGGTTGCTGCGTGTGGTCAGTGTGCTCAACAACTGACTGCACCTCGCACAATGCCCTCTCTGTGGCCTGATCTGGCGCAGTCATGGGAACGGGTGCACGCTGACTTTGCCGGCCCCTTCCGCGGCGCTTATTGGCTACTGTTGATTGACACCTTCTCGAAGTTTCCATTTGTTGTTCGATGTCCATCACCCACCACTGTGGCGACAATGCTGGCTTTGTCCAAAATCTTTGCGCTAGACAGTCTTCCATCCATGATCATCATGGACAATAGCCCTCAGTTCTCTTCGCAGGCCTTCCGTGATTTTTGTACTGGACAAGGGATTCATCATGTTACAGTACCGCCCTTCCATCCGCAATCGAATGAGGAGGTTGAACGCCTTGTCTGCACTTTCAAAAGCCAGATGAAAAAATTCCTTAGTGATATTTCCACAGATGACGCTCTGCTGCAATTTCTGAGTTCTTATCGCTTCATGCCTCTGGGTGATCGCAGCCCTGCTGAACTCTTGCATGGCCGCCAACCGTGCACTCTACTGCACCTGCTTCACCCTGTCAGGCCTTGTGCTGTGTCCCCTAGTGCGGGAAAATACTCAGTGGGTGCCGACGTATGGGCACGAGGGTATTGATCTTGCCCTAAATGGATTCCAGGGGTGGTCAAGGCTCTTCGCGGCCGCCGGCTTTGTGAAATACGTACAGACGACGGCATGGTTGTTCGCCATTATGACCAGATGCGCCCACGAGTGGTGGCCACGCTGGTGCCACCACCCCATCCTTTGCCTCCACCAGCCTGAGAAGCCAGTCCTGTCGCTGCTGCTAATCTACCATACATGTTGATGCAGCCAACAACGCTACCGCTTCCGAGTACGCCAGAACCGGCCCCAGTCTCGATGCCGCCTTCTCCGGGTCCCGTCTCGCGGGAGTACACCCCCAGGTCCACGACACCTATGGATGCTGCTCCAGAGTTTCCACCCATCATCTCGTCCAGGAGGTACGTTCCATGCACGAGCTTCCTTCCTGGACATTTTCGACCATACTCTTGTGTCTCTCCGCGGGATCTTCTTGGGGTCTCACAAGAGGCCATGGATGTCTCCGCACTGTCCATGTCTCCAAGGGAGTGAGTTTTTCTTTTTTTCAAGGTGGCAAAAATGTTGTGACAGTGCCATGACATTTAACAGTGCCGCCACCACAGTAAGCGCAAACGGCGATAGAGGCGCTCCGCAACTCACCTGAGCACGGGAGTGCCACCTAGCTACAAACTGAGCTGGCCGCATGTCACAGCATAGCAGTCGAATACGAGATACTGAGTTGTTATCATGTAACCAGCTATTGTTCCTAAGTGAGAGTGTTTGAATATCCATGCAATTATTGGTGATTAAAGGTTATAACAAAGACTGCTAAGCATTTAAGGTTTCAGATGAAAAAGTCCTCCTTAAGAAGCAGAAATCACACACACACACGCACACACACACACACACACACACACACACACACACACACACACACACACACAAAAGCACAACTGACACACACATGACCACTGTCTGCAGCTGCTGTGGTCCAACAACTAGCCACAGTGGCTGGGGACAGTGGTCACGTGTGGGTCAGTTTTGCTTTTGTGAATGTGTGTTTGTTTTCTTTTTCTGATAAAAAAGCATTTTTGTTTGAAAGCTTAAATGCTTAGCAGTCTTTTCACTCAGCCTGTGTGCACTTCTACACATTTCCTTTGTGGTGAGTATCAATCCTCCTTTTTCTAATACTAGTGTTATTCCATCCTGGTTTTTCCATTGTTTAATAGTAATAATTAAATTGCAAATGTTCAAGTTTTTGGTAATCAGCTACTTCTGATCAATGTATTGAGATAAAAAAAAGATTTTTGTGTGATGTTTCATTTTCATGCAAATGCAGGGATTGGGGGCACTGGATTGGGTGCACCATTTCTCCATTTCCTGCTGACCCCAAAATATGCACAGTTCATTTTCTTGTGGAAAGGGATGCAGGACATGGGCTGATATTAGAAGAAAACTGAAAATGGAGGAAGGTGACCAAATCCAGAGGCTAGACTGAAAAAAATCTGTGGGTGCACATTTGTTTATACATAACGTGAACATGGAATGTCTCACGCTACTAAGGGAGGTCTTAAAGTCCTCCCCTGACACACTGCAAAGCGGACTAAAGACCATTGAGTATGTATATTATAAATGCACTAACTGAAATGTTGCCATAGAAACATGAAAAATTCGTTGTAATTAATAACAACAGCAGTAATAATATACCTTCCTCTTCTCCTTCCTTGGCTTCTTCTTCTCCTTCTTCTGGAATTGGTTCTTCTCCCCTCAGTTTAGCCTCCTCAGCTGCCAGGAATGCCTCTTCATCTTCCTCTTCTTCCTCCCTTTCCCCTTCCTCCTCCTCCTCACCCTCTTCTTCTTCCTCAAATGTTTCTTCCTTTGGGGGGAAGAAGTATTCACAATCCCGGATGCCCTCTTCAGGTGTCAGGCTGAAGTAGGATGGTCCAAGAGCTGCCATGTTAAGTAGTGGTACCTTGTTAGTCGTGTCTAACTGGATTACCAGTTTCTCATTACTGGGAACAAAAGAAAAGAAGCACATTAACACCTGTACATGGGATAAGAAAGTGACATCAGTAAAGAAGATAAAAATCTCCAAATATTAAAAAAAAGCAAAGGACTACCTTAATAACCACAATTTATCAGAATATTTGGACTCTAGGATGCAAGATGTATGATGTTTGCATTAAACCAATCTTAATTTTGCAGCATACAGAAAGTTTGGAAGTGATCTGTGTAAAGCTACATAAATGCTTTGTTTGAAGTCTCAGTCAAAAAACAGCAGTTGAGTAGTAAAGGAGGGGCGGCAGTCACTTTCTTCACTGAAGCTGTTTTTCTTCTAATATACATACATATATGCAGGGTGACCATTTGATGCATATTTGAGGCTAATACCAAAAGTAAGGTCTCCTATTATTTTATAAGCACATAGACCTCTTTATTTCTACAATGGTTAACATTACTTTACAGCTTGAAGATTTAGCTATTTTTCAACATAATCACCATTTCTGTCGGTGCATTTTTGTAGATGCTGTGGCAGTTTTTGTATGCCCATGTCATACAAGCTCACTGCCTTGCTGTACAGGCAATTCAGAATGGGAGAAGAGGAATGTTGAGCAAGGGCATACACATTCTCTATGAGAATGCTCACCCACACATCACTCAGCAAAACGTTGCTGTGCTGCAACAGTTTCAGTGGAACATAATCACCCACCCACTCTATAGTCCTGACTTGGCACCCAGTGACTATCACCTGTTCCCTAGGTTAGAAGAACATTTGGACAGAAAGCAATTCAGCTCCAACGACAAGGTGATAGAAGAGGTTCATAACTTTCTGAAGAGCATGACGGCAAGCTGGTATGACATGGGCATACAAAAACCGCCACAGCATCTCCAAAAAGCATCGACAGAAATTGTGATTATGTTGAAAAATAGCTAAATGTTCAAGTTGTAAACTGATGTAAACCATTGGAGAAATAAACAGGTCTATGTACTTATAAAGAAATATGAGACCTTACTTTTGGGATTACTCTCATAGAAACATTGCCTGCAGAATGTGTAGATAATTTGCAGACACAAAAACCTCTTACAGTTCTTTTTGTCTTTTCTGTGACAGTTACTGTCAAAATATACAGTTTAGGTGTTCCCCAGGGAAGCGTCCTGGGACCTATGCTGTTGCTGATCTGTATAAATGACCTGGGTGACAATCTGAGCCGTTCTCTAAAGTTGTTCACAGATGATGCTGTAATTTACCATATAGTAAGGTCATCTGAAGATCAGTATCAGTTGCAAAGCGGTTTAGAAAAGATTGCTGTATGGTGTGGCAGATGGCAGTTGACGCTAAATAATGAAAAGTGTGAGATGATCCACATGAGTTCCAAAATAAATCTGTTGGAATTCGATTACTCAATAAATAGTACAATTCCCAAGGCTGTCAATTCAACTAAGTACCTGGGTGTTAAAATTACGAACAACTTCAGTTGGAAAGGCCACATAGATAATATTGTGGGAAAGGCGAGCCAAAGTTTGTGTTTCATTGGCAGGACACTTAGAAGATGCAACAAGTCCACTAAAGAGACAGCTTACACTACACTTGTTCGTCCTCTGTTAGAATATTGTTGCGCAGTGTGGGATCCTTACCAGATGGGATTGACGGAGGACATCGAAAGGGTGCAAAAAAGGGCAGCTCGTTTTGTATTATCATGTAATAGGGGAGAGAGTGTGGCAGATATGATACACAAGTTGGGATGGAAGTCATTAGAGCAAAGAAGTTTTTCGACGCTGTGAGATCCATTCACGAAATTTCAGTCACCATCTTTCTCTTCCGAATGCGAAAATATTTTATTGATCCCAACCTACGTAGGTAGGAATGATCATCAAAATAAAATAAGAGAAATCAGAGCTCAAACAGAAAGGTTTAGGTGATCGTTTTTCCCGCGCACTATTCGGGAGTGGAAGGGTAGAGATATAGTATAATTGTGGTTCGATGAACCCTCTGCCAAGCACTTAAATGTGGATTGCAGAGTAATCATGTAGAGGAACAACTTTTATGAAATGCCTATCGCTGGAACAGATTTAACCTTAAGCATAATATGTTGGAATAAGCAACAACGCATGATTCTTACCAGTTCATGTCGAAACCATATAGTGGTTATGTACATGGAAAAGTATGCCATACTCACTCAGTGAGAAGAACAGGCAGGTAATGCCAAGCTTGTAGAAAGTATAGTTTTTCCAAAGTTACGACCCTCTTTCACTTGGTTCACATCTGAAATTTGTGTGCATTTTATGAACAATGTGCTTAGACGAAGCAGCTGCTTGAAATATTTATAGCGACATGGAATATTTATCATGACATGAAGTATTTATAGTGAAATTCACATATAAATTAGTCAATTTCATGTTCTGACTCGTTCTTTGAGAGGTGCAAAATTTTAATGATAGCTAAGTAAATATTGGTTTGCCTAAAAATGTGTCACAAGCTTTCAGTTCCTTTCAGTATTAACTGTATGGCACTTTATTTTCCATAAACATTGAAAAACTAATGTAGCAGTAATTCCAATAATTTTTGGCATGGGTGGATTTTGCGTTAGTCATAATTTGTTATTTGTACAATTTACAGAAGTGGTCTTCAGCAATTGCTTCTGATTTTTAATTCCAGAAGGCATGATGGGATTCATGGCACACAATGTATAAATGAATGACCGGGTTAATCAAGCCTGTCATTTGTGCCAACCCTCTCTCTCTCTTTCTTACCGAGACATGCTGTAAGTCTTTCCCTTATTTAATGTGTGAGGCTCATCTTTAAATTTATTAACTTGGTGTCTATGTAACCACACCTTCGGTTATTTTCTCACAAAGTTTTTATCTAAAATTTTTATGAGCCTAAGTACAGCCTTTTTCAAATTCTAGTCTCACAGAAATGTGGTGTACTCCCTGAACAGTTCATCACTCTCTCTTGAAGCTCACTGTCATTTGAAAAAGTCTTTTGACCAGTGTACCCCCTGAAACCTCCAAAATAAGTGGAAGACATTTGGAAGAGACACATGTCATTTTATGACCAGGATGCAATTAGTACAGTATCTACAACTAAATGATTACTTTGCAATTCACAATCAGGTGCCTCAGAGACGATTCACTTAACTGCCTTCATGCCATTTCTGTACTGTTCCACCCTCAAATAGTACATAGGAAAAACAAACACTTAAATTTTTCTGTGCAAGCTCTGATTTATCTTATTTTATTATGGCGACAATTTTGTCCTGTGTAGATTGGCCATAACAACATATTTTAGTGTCCAGAGGAAACCAGAGACAATCTCTTCCAGTCCAAAGCGACACAAGCTGTTAGTACTGATATGAGGCAGTACCTGCATTTGGCTGTACCCTGTGCTCTTCATGGCATCCACATCTGGAATGACTCTTCCTGGTATGTCCACAAAGTGCATACTGGATTCCTTCCCCTTCTTAGCAGCCATATCTTTAGGTGGCTTCATTATGCACCTAATGTTGGAGCTCCATACTACCAGTAAACTCATTCTCCGTGAGTGCCCAGAGCTTGCAGGCTGAAAAGCTTTCCCTGAAAGAGGAAAAGTGACTGCATCTGGCTCATAATGCTTATCAGATACATTCAGCATCTGAAACCTGATCATTAGACAAAATGGGGGGGGGGGGGGGGGGGGGGCTCAGAATGGCCTGCCACTCAAACACAGAAGAGGGGTCAGGGTGGCAGTACCTGGGGCAGCATAAGTAGTGGTCTGATTGGGCAACATATAGAATGTGCTGGATGTCCCTCAGATCCCCATGTCCACTGGCAACAGCTTCAAGCTGTGTGACTGTAGGCCAGCACTGCCCAGAGCTGTGAGGGAAAGTTCACCAATTCAGCTTGCATCTGAACACATCAATCATAGTTGCTATATGCACTGAAGGTGGCAGAAATATACTCTAGGCAGTTATTAAAACGTGGAACTGTGCCTCATAAATACACAAACATGCACAAAATTCTGGAGTTTAAGCTAAAAAGCGCAGAGGAAATTCACAGTAAGTTGCTTCTTACGAGAAGCTGTGTCAACTCACAAATGAAACAGTGTACTTCTTTGCACAGCTGCACTTAGAAAAGCTTGCACTTGACTGTTACAAAAATGTAAATCATGAACAGAAAACACATACAAACACACAGCAAAATGGAACTAGTATGGCTGCTGCTTAGTACAGGATGTTTCAAAAATGACCGGTATATTTGAAACGGCAATACAAACTAAACGAGCAGTGATAGAAATACACCGTTTGTTGCAATATGCTTGGAACAACAGTACATTTTCAGGCAGACAAACTTTCGAAATTACAGTAGTTACAGTTGTCAACAACAGATGGCACTGCGGTCTGGGAAACTCTATAGTACGATATTTTCCACATATCCACTATGCGTAGCAATAATATGGCGTAGTCTCTGAATGAAATTACCCGAAACCTTTGACAACGTGTCTGGCGGAATGGCTTCACATGCAGATGAGATGTACTGCTTCAGCTGTTCAACTGTTTCTGGATTCTGGCGGTACACCTGGTCTTTCAAGTGTCCCCACAGAAAGAAGTCACAGGGGTTCATGTCTGGCGAATAGGGAGGCCAATCCACGCCACCTCCTGTATGTTTCAGATAGCCCAAAGCAATCACACGATCATCGAAATTTTCATTCAGGAAATTAAAGACGTCAGCCATGCGATGTGGCCAGGCACCATCTTGCATAAACCACGAGGTGTTCGCAGTGTCATCTAAGGCAGTTTGTACCGCCACAAATTCACAAAGAATGTCCAGATAGCATGATGCAGTAATCGTTTCAGATCTGAAAAATGGGCCAATGATTCCTTTGGAAGAAATGGCGGCCCAGACCAGTACTTTTTGAGGATGCAGGGACGATGGGACTGCAACATGGGGCTGTTCGGTTCACCCTTTTGCGCCAGTTCTGTTTATTGACAAAGCCATTCAGGTAAAAATAAGCTTCGTCAGTAAACCAAATGCTGCCCACATGCATATCGCCGTCATCAATCCTGTGCACTATATCGTTAGCGAATGTCTCTCGTGCAGCAATGGTAGCGGCGCTGAATTTTGTATGGATAGAGGTGTAAACTCTGGTGCATGAGACGATACGTGGACGTTGGCGTCATTTGGACCGCAGCTGCAACACGGCGAATGGAAACCCGAGGCTGCTGTTGGATCTCCTGCTGCACTAGCTACGCGTTGCCCTCTGTGGTTGCCGTACACGGTCGCCCTACCTTTCCAGCACGTTCATCCGTCACGTTCCCAGTACGTTGAAATTTTTCAAACAGATCCTTTATTGTATCGCTTTTCGGTCCTTTGGTTACGTTAAACCTCCGTTGAAAACTTCGTCTTGTTGCAACAACACTGTGTTCTAGGCGGTGGAATTCCAACACCAGAAAAATCCTCTGTTCTAAGGAATAAACCATGTTGTCCACAGCACACTTGCACGTTGTGAACAGCACACGCTTACAGCAGAAAGATGACGTACAGAATGGCGCACCCACAGACTGCGTTGTCTTCTATATCTTTCACATCACCTGCAGCGCCATCTGTTGTTGAAATTTGTAACTACTGTAATTTCGAAAGTTTGTCCACCTGAAAATGTACTGTTGTCCCAAGCATATTGCAACAAACGGTGTATTTCTATCACTGCTCGTTTAGTTTTTATTGCCGTTTCAAATATACCAGTCATTTTTGAAACACCCTGTACATAACAGAGAAAGGTAAAGTCCAGAGAACTGGCAGCATCACAAAGTGCATACTATGTGCCCAAAGAATGATTGATTCCATTATGAAGTTGTTAGGAAAATATGTTGTGCCCACATATTATGATTTTTGTGGAAACTGAACGACTCCTTTGTAGGAATCAACATAGCTTGTGCAAGCACTAATTGTACGAAGCCCACTTCGCTTTGCTCTTTCATGAGATCTGGAAGGCAGTAGATAGTAGAGGTCAGGTTAATGCTGAGTTTCTTCTCTTCCTACACAGTTCTGCATTGCCATATCGTAAATAAAATATGTGCATGCCAAATAGTTGAATAGAGGTGAAATTAGATTTAAGATTTTCTAGTAAACAGAACTCAGTATGTTCGTCTTAACTGAGGGGGTATTGTCAGAACTGAAGGTTGTTTAATGGGTTTGCTTCTGTTCATGATATATACAAATGAGTTGATAGAGAAAGTGTTGTAGCCTTGTGAAGCTGTTTGCATATGACGCAGTGGTGCATGGGAAGGTGACATCATTAGAAACTCATTCAGAAATGCAAAGAAACTTTGATATAATCAGTATCTTGTGCAAAAATTGCTAGCAGAATCTACTTGTAGAAAAATGTATTTTGGTAGGAACATGTATGAATGAAAAGACTGATGTATTTTACACTGGGAAAGGACAAAGCCAATGACTAATTGAGTCAATGGCTCATGATAGGCACACTGAGCCATGATTGCTGCGCAAGTCACCTCATCTCAAGTACCATGGGATTATCACACACTTCACCAACACATGACAATGGCAGAAACTGTATCTTGGATCAACTTGGACAACAATACTATTTTCTTGATTTTGACTCTGAAATCAGTGTGGTACCTCTGATTTCACCTTCCATTGCCTGCAACCAAACAACCTCACAGCTTTGTGCAGCAATTGATTCTGTGATCACATGTATGAATCTGGGTATGAATATGGGTCTAGAAATGGTGATCACATGGGATTTATTGATTGCAAATGTCGACAAACCATTACTTGGTACGAATTTCCTCAACCACTCCTTGCTCCTTCTCAATCTTTTCAATGGTACACTCATCCAATGTGACATAGGGGGTATGATCACCTGCATCATCAACCACACCTCCCTGAAAACAAAGCATTTCTCCACCACAGCTTCTACATCTGACAAACAAAAGTGCATCACAACTGATGACCATTACTATCATCTGTTTGATTGCATCATTGCCCTCTAAAAACTCAACAAAACCAGTTTCTTTACTTCGGGACCTGACTGGAGTCTCCACACATTCAACGGGGCAAACGAAATAATATGACTCGCAATATGAAAAATATCTGAAGAGCTCGCCACAGCATGACACCACCTACAAAATCTTCAACCAACCTCACCCATCAACGATGATTCCAGCACACAGGTGCTTAACTCTTCCAGTATGCTTATGACTAGCTCACAGTAACAGTTGCCGCCTACACAGCCTCCATGTACCCACAAGGTTACTAATGTACTCCATGCTCTAGTGCCCCATAACCTCACAGCAACCCATAAATTTTTCGTGAGTGTTACTCACCAGTAAGCCATCACAGAATGGTACACAGGACCCTCACCATGCCAGGTGCCCCTGTCCAACGCAAACCGTGCTGGCTCGCACCAGATAAACTTCACATGGCCAAGGCAGAAGTCAATGAACTTCTAAAACCAGGAATAGTCAGACACCCAGATAGTTTGTTGGCTTCACCCATTACAATAGTGACAAAGAAATGTAGCACCTTACGTTTATGCAGTGACTACAGAACTCTTAATCCATGTACTATTACTGACAGTTACCCCATACCTAAAATACAGCACTTAGTTACTATCTGAAGAATGACTTCAGGTTCCTGGACTGTAAACAAACTTATCACTAAACACTGGTGAACACAGAATATGTGTAAATGGTAGCAATCATGGCACTGTTTGGCCTGTTTGAGTACCTTTCTATGCCATGTGGCCTCAAAAACTCAGTCCAATCCTGACAGTGGTTTGTGGACTATCCTTCTGCTATGCTCAGCTTGACAAAGTTCTAAATTTCCCTCAGGATAATTACACTCATGATGCTCATTATAAACAAGTTCACAATATTCTTTTGGCAAATGGTGTCATTTTCAATGGCGAAAAAAGCCAACTGCGTCAACCTGAGGTTAAATTACAGGAACCAGTTGTCAGTTATTTATTCTTTTTTGCAAATTGCTTTCAACTGATTAACAGCCATCATTGGTGCTTTCAACCAATGTGTCAATATTACATATGATATATTGGCAACCAATATGCCAATATGACATATTTGTTGAAAGCACCAATGATGGCTGTTAATCAGTTGAAATCGATTTGCAAAGGTGAATAAATAAAACACTGTTTTGTGACTGGTTGCTGCATATTTGGTAATTTTATGGTTTACGGTCACTGCACAACTTAGGAACCACATGGAGCCAACCATTCATAACCTGAGGTTAGTTTTCTCTATCACATACTTAACACTGTGGGCATCCACCCTAAGCCACTACTAGCAGAACTCACCCATCAACTACCATCACCACAAGAATTGCAGGGACTATGCCATTTCCTAGGGATGATTAATTTCTATAGGTGCCAACTACCACAAGCAACTACCATTCAGGCACAATTCACAGAAGCTGCAAAAGGAAAAAAAAATAATGGCAACTGAAAACTAATGTGGACTACTGACATGCAGACAGCCTTCGACGAGCTACAAGACAAACTCATCTGGGCAGCAGCCCTGGCACACCCACTTCCCTGTACACAGTTAACAATAACAGCAGACACAAGTGACCCTACAATCGGTTCAGTGTTCCGACAAGAGGTAGCAGGTATCCAACAACGACTGAAATATTTTTTGCTGAAACTGACTTCCTCCCAAAACAAATGGTCAGCCTATGACTGTGAACTTCTTGTGGCCTACAAAGCAGTCTATCAGTTTATGGACAATGTGGAAGCCTTACCACTAATCATCTATATGGAACATTGGCTGCTAGTGGAATCATCTGTAACCCATCAAAAGGCTTGTGCCCCACTCACTGACACCAACTCAGCTACATTGCATGATTCACAACTGATGTATGTCACCTGAATGTCATGGACAACGTTGTCAATGATTCTCTAACACAGTTCAATGCTGTCTGTGCAAAAATCAGTTATGGTGAATTTAAAGAAGCTCAAAAGGAGGACAAAGAGTCTCAAGACCTTAAGACTGAACACCACCTGATACCAGGCAAAACAAAGCAGATCTTGTGTGATGTCTCACAAAACTGAACTTTCCCTTAGTACCACAACCATTTCCCAAGATCATTTTTGTCCAGCTACACATTCTATAGCACCCTGGCATCCAATCACCACAAATTGTTACAGGTCATTTTTTGTGGTCAAATGTCAAAAAAGACTGTAAAGTTTGGATACACATATGCACAGAAAAGTAAAGTGAGATGCCACACACAACCACCATTGGGCAATATCATGTAACCTTGCTGACTATCAGCCCAGACAGATGATGGAGGCTCACTGGCATTGACCGTGAACTTTTAGCATACACTGTGCTTAAAGTAGAACTGACCCACATGTTATATTGTCTACTGGTTTACGTAAATAAAGTGTATCATGTCATATATCTATTACATCACACCTATACCATATGGATCTACAGAAGTTTTTTGTCACCAAGATACATTGCCACCAAACTCATGTTATTTTGGTGCTGCGTAATGATTGCCCATAAGTGATCCACAGATTTTGAATGTCATTACATGGCTGTTTTACACAAATCACAGCCAAAATGGGTTGTTTTGTACATGTGTTTCATAAGAATTTTAGCAATTTGCATTTCATATCTAGGATAATTTGGATTAAAGCTTTGATAGAAGTACCAGTTGTTTGTGACATGTCACAGTTGATTTCTCTAATTTGATAGAGCCAATTATTTTTTGTTTTCTACTCCTCTTGTTTGTATTGCCGTGCCTCTGTTTTAATACAATATGCTCTGGCAGTGTTACGAAATGGTTTCCGTAACAAGTCAAAATGGAAGTGGCATGAACAACAACAAAATTTAATTTGCAATACATGTTTGTCCATAATTTTTCTATTGACACATTGTAACAAATTTCATGTTTATAATAGACAATCCCACAAAAATACCTTTTACCATGTGGGTTCATTTGTCACATTTTTCATAAAAATGCACATTACATTAAGGAAAAAGAAGTTGCACAAAAAAGGAAAACTAAAATATTATTTGTACATAGTCATTCCTCACATTTGATGTGGCTATCGACCACAACAACATCACTGACAAGTGAGAGAGACTTTGTGCCCCCCCCCCCCCCCCCCCTCCCCCGCCGTTAACCACTGACCACCAAAATTCGCACATCACCCCAATGGTTTCTGCTCTGGATAAGACAGTGCTTTCAACTATCTCTTCCACCATCTTTAGACATAAACTGTGTAAGTGAAGTGTTTCAACTCTGTGATTCGGCTTATGATGCTGAGGAATTGACAATGACCAACGCTCTACTGTGGAACCTCATCACCATACCCTACTTGTAGAAATCCTATGCACTGACTGGACTGCAACATTCTGGGTGCACGGATTTGCTTTCATTTGCCATGGACAGCACACATTTCGCATCATGCGCAAACTGCCCTTGCTGCTTCTGGTTGCCCTATTTCTGAAAACAACCATGGAACATATCCAGGTTTGTCCAGACTAACCTCAAAACCAGGCCTGCAATTGTGGTCAATTTATTTCTAGCTAGTGGTGTCATAAATGAACTTTCACTTCATGAATATTCCATGACCTACCGACGCGTTTTTCACATTGTTGATGGAAAAGCTTGCCACTATGTGCTACTGCAACAGTCTCAATGTCCTTCCTTCCTCACAGTGGCCAAGTCCAACCAACTTCTCCTGATCACTTCCGATTCTGATGTCATCGTGCCTGGCTGGAGCGATGATTTTTGCATGTCAACAACCCCATCTCCCCATGACCTGCTTCGCACCCATGCCTGTACAGAACATTGCCATTTGTCTCACACCCAGGCCTGAGCAGAACACTGCCAAGCACACTATGCCGCCACTAATGCAGAATACTGTCAACTGTGCCATGATTATACAGCTCTCACTTGCAGCCAAGTCCACTGCACCCAGGCAGAGGCACTTCTATCAGGAGCATATAATGTATGTCCCTACTGTAGCTCAGTGCAGTGAACTACAGCCAGTCAGAAGGAATGACTTTGCACTGTGCAACCATGTTCCAGGTACTGGCACATCTGTGTACATATACTATGATGGTATTTGTTCTTTTGGACATGTCCAAAAGATCATATTCTATTGGTGACCATGCAGCTCGTTAGAATGAAATTACAATGAAATGAACACCCTTAGCTGCTTACAGGCGTTGACATACGTCAATGGGGACAGATGAAAATGTGTGCCCCGACCGGGACTCGAACCCGGGATCTCCTGCTTACATGGCAGATGCTCTATCCATCTGAGCCACCGAGGACACAGAGGATAGTGCGACTGCAGGGATTTATCTCTGGCACGCCTCCCACGAAACCCACATTCTCAACGTATTGTCCCGCACTACGGTCATAGGACTATTCTAGTTGCCTCAATGTTCCACACAGCAATGAATCCTGTCTCACTCTACTGACAATGACTGCTGCCAGATTTCACATCTCTGATTGTGCACATGAATGTCATCTTTTCACTAACTCAGATTCTGATGAGTATTCTATGAGGCTTCCACCCGCCCATCTCACTTCTGATGAACCATTTCCTGGCAGACATCAACTTGCTGCTGCTTGATTGCTCATTGATAACAGATGAACCTACAACATTGCAGCTGTATTAAGCTGAATTACTTCTCTCCTTGTTCGTACATCACATCACATCACTGTACTTCGACATGGGCTGTTGTATCTGAAGACCTTTTGCACTGGCCCCCACCTGCTACATTGACTATTGAAGACAAACAGCAGGAAGACAATAGTACAACTGTTGACAAACTTAAGCAGTGTGCCTCCTCAACTGATGAGTTCTTAGTGATTCAGCAACACTAGGCCAGCTGCTGTGTGGCATTTGACACACTCTGTACAGAGATTGTGTTGCTCCCACAACATAATAATGACACACTCACAGCTCTCACCATAGCATGTGAGTAGCTCACTGTCTAGACACACAACCATCGTGATGACAAGTGTGACAATGTATATGTGACCCCAGTCCCTGCGACTGTTAATTACTACCAGATGTCTGACCACACCCATTCTCTGGTCCACTCAGCATCTGTGCTGTCACTGATCATGGACATGCAACAAAACACACATGACAGTACAACGTGTTTCTCCTGGCCACCTTGCTCGTCTGCTGTTGGCATCTCTGGGCACGTCTCTCTGGCTCAACAGCATGATGTCACCACATCACTTCTGCATGACTCAGCAGAAAACAGTTAAATCATGAAAATTACCAAGTAAGCAGCAACTAGTCGCAAAATCATGTTTTCTTTATTTGCTTTCGCAAATCAATTTCAACTGATTAACAGCCATCATTGGTGCTACAAATACAAGAATAAATAACAGTGACCAAATGAATAAATGTAAATAAAGCAACGTAAAACCAATTAAATGTATACAGACACATTAAACCATTTAAGATGCACATACAAATTTACCTTTCAATGAATGTGTGCCCAGAGTAGTAACACTGCCTTAAGCAGATGTCAAACATACAGTGATACATCAAGAATTGACTATGACAACGAGAAACATAAGGGGGCGCTGTAAGGCAAACCCGCCCTCTATGCGAAAAAATACAGCTAAAATAAAAATGAAAAGAAGAATTGATATACAAAGTGAGGTAAAATATAATGATAAAATACTGAAATATTTACAAAAAATGGATATATTGACAAAGACTTTGTCAACCACATAGTACAGTTATATACGCCAAAAAGCGATTGTACAAATTAGTAAAAGGGAACAAACATAGGTGAGAAGCGCAACATAGAAAAAATTTAAAAAACTTAGAAAATTTTTCAAAAATTATTTATCATATTATCAAAGTGCAAAAGTTAATCATAATGCCAAAATGTAAAACGGTGTTGACATCCATACAGTGTATAGTTAATGATATTCAGGAAGATTGGATTTTTTTGGCAGATGGCGCCACATTGCTGAATGCACATGTAAAGTAAACTAAGTTGAGTTAAGAAAATTACGGACATGAACAAAACAAATATATTAAAGAAACAAGACCAAATGCAGAAATAAAGTGCTAGAACACTTCATACATGGGAAAATTAACACAGGCTCGATAGGATGAACTGAGAACTCGTAGGGGCTCTGACCGTGTGCTCATAAAACACATGAAGACGGAATTGAGCACCTTCCTCCATGACCATCGTGTGGATGTTTTACTGGTCACAGAAACACACCTCAAACTGGCAGACGATTTCCACCTTCGCAACATGGTGTGTTACCGCTCGACCGCTTTGGTAGAGGCACAGCTGTGTTCCTCAACAAAGCTCTTGTCCATACCCAAGAGATTCTTCAGCCAATGGAACACATAGAGGCCACAGCGGTTACCATCTCCACACGCCGTGGTGCCATTACCTTTGCAGCAGCGTATTTGAGCCCAAACAAGCCACTGTTGGAAGCAGACCTCCGCACATTGTCATCCTTCGACAGGCTCATCCTTGGGGCAGATCTCAATGCCAAGCACCCAGCTTGGCATTCTCGTGTCTCTAACTCCAAAGGCCGGCTCCTCCTTGACCTGGAGGATACTTTAGCACTATCGGTCTATGGCCCCCACGAACCTACCCATATCCCAGTCTGTACTAACTGCCAGCCAGACATTCTAGATGTGGCCATCTTCAAAAACATCACCGCTCAGTTTTCACTGGAAGTTCTCCATGAACTGGTCTCTGACCATGAGCCAGTACTCTTGCACCTCACCAATGCTGCCCTTTCATTTAATGTTCGTTCCACTGTGACCCTCATCAATTGGGACAACTTTGCCAGGCTACTTAATAACACCATTCGACACGACCTTGATTTGACAACACCGGCCAATATAGTCCGTGCTGTGGATTACCAAAATACAGAAACCGGTGAAACTCTCCACCTCCACTGCACCTCGGAATTTAACACGCCTGGACGACTTGCCCCCTCTGTTACGAGAGCTGAAGGTGCAAAAGAACCGCTACCGGCGGAGGTGGAAGCAGTTTCGTGACCCTCAGGACAAATGTCAAATGTGATGCCTCCAGTGCGAATTCAGCCACTGGCTTGGTGACTGGAGGTCCGAACAATGGGAGGACAGGATGTCCACTTTCCTACTCCACCAAAAATCTGACTGGGCTGTCATTCGCACCATGCAGCATTCTATGCCAGCGATTGCCCATCCTATTCGCAGAGCAGTGGGCTTGTCATATGATACCCTCCAAATTGTGGAAATGCTGGCAGATGCGTTCGAGGCCCAAAACTGCCCTCTGGTCCAAGACCTTTCTCTGAATGAACTACAGGAAGAACATGAAGTCCTGACAGCTGTTGGTGCTTTCTGCAACTGCCCACCCCAGTCTGCTCCCTTCTTACGTCCATGGCAGAAATTCAGCACATCCTTCGACGGAAATGTAGCCGGTCAGAACGTGGATTGTAGGGAATTTTAAATGAACATCTTTGCCACCATCCCCGCACACCACTCATCTTGTTCACCAAGATTTTAAACTGTTGCCTCACGTCTGGCCTTTTCCCCCCTCAGTGGAAACAAGCTAAGCTGATTGTGATCCCCAAGAGGTTCAAGGACCCTACAGTCTTCACCAACAACAGGCCCATCAGCCTCCTAAATACTATGGCGAAAGTCCTTGAATCTGTGGTCCTTCACTGACTTTCCCAACCTCTTGTGGCAGCTGGGACGATCCATCCTGAACAGTTTGGATTCACTTCGCACCTCTCTGCTGAACTTCAGGTCATACAGATCACTGAACACATCAGCAAAGGCTTCAACACTGCTAAGTCGACAGCTGCCGTTTTTCTGGACTTGCAAAACACCTACGACAAGATCTGGCAACACAACCTCACACACAAGATGCTGACACAGACCCCTATACTGGATATTTATGTCAAGATTGTGGAAGACTTCCTCCGTGGTAGGACCTTCCTAGTGGTATGTGTTCTGGCATTTGCCAATTGTCGGCAGGCACTCTGCAAAGATTGGTGCTATCTCCCATCCTTTTTAATATCTGTGTAAATGATATGCTGGTCATCCCCGAGTACCACCTTGCACAATATGCTGACGACACAGCACTATACACCACTGGCCACATTACTGATGCCTCCAGCGACAGGTGGACGCCACCATTACCTGGTGCCAGACAAACAAAGTAGCTCTCAATGCCGTCAAAACTATGGCAGTCTACTTCAAGAAACAGCGCCCAGTCCTCCGCCGCAATATTTTGATTGCAGGTGTGCAGGTGCCCTGGTCCCCAACAACCACCTATCTCAGGGTCCAGATGGACCACAAGTTGCTCTCCCATTGTCATACGGAGTATGTCACCAACAAGGGGCAAAAGATAACCAGGGCTTTGTACCCGCTTTTTCGCAGTAGGGAACTTAACCTGCATACCAAGCTCCGCATTTACCGAACAGTTATCCTGCCTGCCCTCACGTATGGATCTGCTGCATGGGCCACGATTAGTTTCACCAGGATGTGGACATTGCACGCCTGCAGAACAAGGTGCTCAGGTGGAGCCCGCACGCCCCACCACTCACAAGAATTGTCACTCTCCACGAGGGAGCGGATATCATCCCCCTAAAGACAACCATACGCAACAACGCGCGGCATCTCTATGAGAAAGTGGATGCCTTATGCCACTTTGGGACCACACTTCCACGCTGCTGGCATTGACTTCCGGTTCCCCTAACCATCCTAGAGGAATCGGATTCCGACCATGGTAACGATAGGCGTGGCACACCCACCACGGACGCATCCTTTGGCAGGACTAGCCCCCATTCTATGTCCAATACTTTCCAACCATACCTGCCCATGTTAGGCTAAATTTTTCTGCCTGACTCATGTAATGCTGTCACTGTCAGAGGGTGGTATGGGACTACAAGTCCCACTGCCACACCTCCAAAGGGAATTGCAGTGATGCAGTCACTGCTATGTGGATAAATTTACTGCCTCACCAACACATAGTTAGACCGCAATAGACCAGTGATGCTGTATTGTAATATATATATATATATATATATAAAAAGCACGATACATTTGTTGGTGCAGCCGACAAGGCGGTAAAAGCAAAATTAAAGGGCGTCAATGCAAACGTAGCCACAATAACCCATATTACTAATCTATTTATCTAATCCCCTCTCATCTTTCCTTGTCCTATCATTTCCTTTCCCATCAAGCAAATGTGCGGCAAAGAGCTCCCAAAAATAAACTCCCCACACATTCACCTGCTCATTGAGAAGCACACGCTACCTGATTTATGATGATGAAATATCTCCAAATCCTCTAGCAAATCAAGATAATTTCCCTTTTCTGCTCTATGTGCTCTATGTGCATCTCAAATCGAGGTAGTTCATGTCCACTATTTATAATGTGGGCTGCAAAATTCGACCTATCAGCCGCGTCCTTTCTGTCAATGGCGACATGTTCAGCAAATCTAGTTTCAATTTTTCGTCCAGTCTGACCTACATAACATGCTTTACATCTTGGACAAAGTATTTTGTAAGCCCCTGAATGATGTAAAATTTTTACTTTATCTACGCCATGATTTAAAATTTGTCCCAAATTATTTTTCGTTGAAAAAGCAATCTTTCCTAAACATAGCTGCAACTTTAAGACTAACTGCCCCATAGTATGGTAAAGAAATATATTTCATTGCTTCATTTTTCCCTACAATTACTTCATTTGCTCCCATGTCTTTATAATTATTGGCAAATTTTTCATAAATTTGTTGAACAAACGGAAGTGGATAATCATTAGATTTAGCTACGGAAAAAATAATATCTAACTTAGTTTTACGATCCTCTTCAGAAAGTGGAGTACAGAAAACACGATTAAATGCAAATCTGAAAAATGCCGTTTTATGCCGATTAGGGTGGGCTGAATGATAGTTTATGATACAGTCAGTATATGTATTTTTTCGAAATATGCCAAAATGAACGCTTCCGTCACTATTCCTTATGTATAGATCCAGAAAACTAATAACCCATTCCTTTCAAGTTGATATGTGAACTTTATTTTAGCATGTAAAGCGTTAAAAGAGGATACAATTTCGTGAATGTCATTTTCATTGCCAATCACAAGCAATAATGTATCATCAATGTACCTAACGTAAAAGACAATATTCTTTTCCAACTCAATATTCTCATGAAACCATCTGGTTTCAAGGTGATAGATGAACACGTCAGCTAAAAAACCAGAAATCGTGTTTCCCATACTGAGACCGTCTTTTTACACATAAATTTCGTTGTTGAACCGGAATAAATTGTATTTGAGCATAAGAGACAAAAGATCTATAAACTCGTCAATTTCATTGTCTATCAAATTACTCAGCATTAAATTACTTTTCACAATATCAATAGTCTCATCTATCGGGACATTAGTGTATAAATTCACAATATCCAGAGATAACAGTTTCATACTAGCTGTAGTGGGAATGTTTTTAACCTGCTCAATTAATTGTTTACTATTCTTCACGGAAAATTGTTTACAGAATAGAAAGTGTTTTTTAAATATGTTTAAGCATTTACTAAGACAACCGCAAATAACGTTTAATAATAGCACGATCACATCCTTCAAGAAGGCGAACACTTGATAGACCATTATGACCAAAAAATATAAAAAAGGCGAAATATGTCAGTCAGCAAAATGAAATGAAAATCACCTGACAATTGCCGGAGGTAAGGGGTTCTGAGTGGGGACAAGCTAACAAGACGACAATAAAAAGAGATAATTTCAAAACCACCAGAAAATCGAGTAATCACGTACATAAATCGAACGAAAACATACAGGAGACACACAACTGGAATTGAATTTCGCTTGGCCTACATTACAATACAATACTCCCCCCCCCCCCCCTTCCACACAGGAAACAATTACATAATCTAAATATGTGACACACGAATTTCTCAGAACAGGCAGAAGAAAAAAATTAAACGCAGAACTGGAATCGCTTATTTCGCTTGAACCAAATGAAGACAGCAATATCAGGATCCCACAATAACCATGAATAGCAATATTAAAATTTTCATCAGGCCTTCATAACTCAGACACAGACACTGATATCAATATCAACCCCTGGAAATGAAAGCCACCAAAAACAAACTTGAAAACCATCATTCCAAAGAGATTTCCCTTGCACAAACCAATTTCAATCTGATAATAAATGGAAAAGCTGATAATAACATACTTATGAACCACAGACCACTCCACAAAAGATACTTCACACACACTTAGAGGGATTAGAGCACGGTCCAATTCCAACCTTCTGCTTTCACATATCCGGGCATAGAGTCAAGGCAGCATGGAATGAACTACTCTTATCTGTCATCTGAACTAGGTTCGACTCAATGCCCAGATCCATAAAAGTCGTTGTTATTGGCAGGTCTGTCAGCCCTGTGTTCTAAATTTCACTGCCTGTGTACCATTAACTCACCCTCAAACTGAGTCATGTGTTCTTCATATTACATGAGATATAAAATTTGGTTGCAAGTAATAATACTGTATGAGCTATACATGATTCCATACGAAGATGGTTTAACTGTGCACAAGGGACGAAATTTAGAGCACAGGACTGACAACTGTGGCAACAAAAATGGCTCTAACAAGCTCTCGGGTCGAACAGAACTCGGACGACAGACTGTGACAGCTGGCAGGGCTGTTGGGACGCACCCAGTCTTCCCGGAGGCGAGGACGAACTCGCGGTAGTTGGTGGCGACGCGCTTGGCCGTCGGGGCATCGGAAGATGAGAAGAAGGCCAGCTGCATGATGGCGTCCTGGTTGTCCTTGAGCGCTGGTGCCAGCTCACGGTAGCGCGTCGCCTCGAAGGCGACGGCCATGTGCGGCGGCACCGGTGGCTTGTGGAAGCGCTCCATCTTGAGTGGGAACAGCCGCTCCAGTGCATCCATCTTGGTCCTCACCGTCGTCGGCGTCCACACTGCTGGCACCAACTCTGAGCGCGCGTACCGAGCTGCTGGGCTGTGGGCGTTCACAATGAGAACCTCCAGGGATGTGCAATGAGTCAAATACAAATACATGCAAATCGTAGAAACTTATTAACAATAAACTATGACTCCATTGATTAATGCTATTCATACCTATACCAGCTAAATTTAATCTCCAAAATTAGAAAGAAAGTAGCTACTTGAGTGGCATCACCAAAATTTCCATGTGGAAACACCCAGACTCCTGAGGCGTCACTCAAGTGACGCCATTTTCATCCATGCCACTAAAAGATGAAGTCACTTTAACTTACAAGAGGACTGTGCCCATTCATCATCACCAATTTCGTCCAAATTTATGGTACTGTATATACAGGGCTTTGGCAGAAATGAAAGTGACAAAAGTGGAAGTTCCAGATGGCCAAGCATTTAGAAAAAAGTAGCATTTTTCGCACACATCAGGCACAGCATAAGCTATTTACGTTAGTACAGGTTCCAGGCAGCAGGTGGCTCAGTGGATATAGTAAAGGATGATAATTTGAAGGTCATGGTTCGAGTTCCTATATGGAACCTTTTTTTCCATTTGTTCTTTATTTACACTACAAATATATTAATCGAGTTCCTATATGGTACCTTTTTTATTTTCAATTTTTACTTTATTTACACTACAAATATACTAAGATAATGCTTAATATATTGTAGGGGAAGACTAGCCAATCCACAGTTATATGACATGATGAAGGAGGGTTGCCATTGTGCAGTAGTAAAGTGATTTTTTTCCAAATGCTAATAGCTAGTGCAACCCTGCAATGTCTGTTTTTGTCATCATCTAAAGAATTTGATCTAAAAACTTAAAAAATGCCCCTTTGTCTTCGACAGACAAAAGAAAACACATCCAAATAAGACTGTATCAAAATACATTCTTGTATATCACAAGCTATCCTCGCCAATATTTGGCAAAATGGTGACTTACTGCTAACTGTGTGATGAGAGTAAACCATCAATGAATGTAAACCAATTTCGTTTTTCTACTGAAACTTTAAAAGAACCATGTAACTGTACAAATGCGGTGATTATAATGTGTGCATCACTTTCCCCTCTTTTTACGATATATGTTACCCCAGAAAATCTAAATCATCAACTATAAAACCCCAGCAAATCTAAGTCATTAATTCTAAAATAATAAAACAATCTATTTTTATGTATGAAGTTATCGTGTGCACTTTATAATCCCTTCATCAATATTTATTTGTGGTCCCCAGTTCTCCTTTGCCCTTTGTTTTCATGCCTTTTATCATAATATTAATACAAACAATATACTGAGCATTATTTCGGTTTATTGGCCATGTGTTGTTGTTGTGGTCTTCAGTCCTGAGACTGGTTTGATGCAGTTCTCCATGCTACTCTATCCTGTGCAAGCTTCTTCATCTGCTTAGTGTATTCATCTCTTGGTCTCCCTCTATGATTTTTACCCTCCACGCTGCCCTGGTGATCCCTTGATGCCTCAGAACATGTCCTACCAACCGATCCCTTCTTCTGGTCAAGTTGTGCCACAAACTCCTCTTCTCCCCAATCCTATTCAACACTTCCTCATTAGTTATACGATCTACCCATCTAATCTTCAGCATTCTTCTGTAGCACCACATTTCGAAAGCTTCTATTCTCTTCTTGTCCAAACTATTTATCGTCCATGTTTCACTTCCATACATGGCTACACTCCATACAAATACTTTCAGAAACGACTTCCTGACACTTAAACCTATACTCGATGTTAACAAATTTCTCTTCTTCAGAAATGCTTTCCTTGCCATTGCCAGTCTACATTTTATATCCTCTCTACTTCGACTATCATTAGTTATTTTGCTCCCCATATAGCAAAAGTCCTTTACTACTTTAAGCGTCTCATTTCCTAATCTAATTCCCTCAGCATCACCCGACTTAATTCGACTACATTCCATTATCCTCGTTTTGCTGTTGTTGATGTTCATCTTATATCCTCCTTTCAAGACACTATCCATTCCGTTCAACTGCTTTTCCATGTCCTTTACTGTCTCTGACAGAATTACAATGTCATCAGCGAACCTCAAAGTTTTTATTTCTTCTCCATGGATTTTAATACCTACTCTGAATTTTTCTTTTGTTTCCTTCACTGCTTGCTCAATATAGAGATTGAATAACATCTGGGAGAGACTACAACCCTGTCTCACTCCCTTCCCAACCACTGCTTCCCTTTCATGTCCCTCGACTCTTATAACTGCCATCTGGTTTCTGTACAAATTGTAAATAGCCTAAAGCTCCCTTTATTTTACCCCTGCCACCTTCAGAATTTGAAAGAGAGTATTCCAGTCAACATTGTCAAAAGCTTTCTCTAAGTCTACAAATGCTAGAAACGTAGGTTTGCCCTTCCTTAATCTAGCTTCTAAGATAAGTCATAGGGTCAGTATTGCCTCAAGTGTTCCAACATTTCTATGGAATCCAAACTGATCTTCCCCGAGGTCGGTTTCTACAAGTTTTTCCATTCATCTGTAAAGAATTCGCGTTAGTATTTTGCAGCTGTGACTTATTAAGTAAAAACGTAAAAATTGAAAATAAAGAGCATTTCCACATAGGGACTGGCACACATCGCCAGTAGTAGGGCAACGGGGGTATCGCCCCACATTGTGGGTTGGCTACTTCAGGGGAAAGTATACATTCAGTGGCAATTCTATTGTTCTCTCTCAATTGACAAGTCCTTAACTGGTTGTTCAGTTAAGTGGCTTTCCATGTCAACTCTACCCTCCTCCTCCACCTCCTCCTCTTTCCTTCCCAGAGGGAACTCCCCTTGGTGATACAAGCAAACTTTTTATTGACTAATTAATTAACTGAACCAATTCATTAACAGCCCCACCTCTAGGTAACCACCAGTCCTCCCCCTCTCCTCCTCCACCTGGAAAATGGTTGGAAAAAGACTCAACTGATTGGTCATTTGCAGTACATGGATTGACATGTATGGAATATTGTTTAAACAATTCAGACAATGTGTGGAATATTGTTTATGCAAACTATTGATGGGATACAAGGCATTATCGGATTGATTGACTAATTAATGAATTGTTACCTTTTGTGGGATGCAGTTTTTCCCTGGTTCCTATTGGTGGACACTAGGATTGGGATATTTGGCAGGAGTCGACCTTGCAACCATCCAGTGCCCAAGCACTACTGGATTTGTTTTCTCTTGCCTTCTGTCAGGGGGTACTGACACAGTTAGTTCATTTGGTAGGAAGTTTATTACTTTGGATGAAAACTTCAAATTTTAGCTCAGTTGCATGCTATGTCCTAAACAATATGCAGGAGGGGCAGGACAGATGCATACTCACAATACAACTACCTGAACAATAAATTGATAAACTTGGAATTTGGTTTCATCATTTTTAAAGCATTATAGAATTCCTAAACTGGCTCTCTCCACTATATTCAGGAGGAGGATGAAGGGTCTACCACTTGATGGGATACTACCAACAACAACAAATACCTCTGCAACACAGAATCCACTGTGATGTAGTGAGAAGCACTAAACATAACAAACTTAAACCATGATCCAAATCCTAGTAATAAGTTGTCATGGCTAGATGTCAGAGATCGTTATCAACTGAGAATTTGACGTCGTAATTGGGTTTTTAATGCACTATAGAATTCCTAAATTGGTTCTCTCGACTATAATTGGAAGTAGGAAGGCCTTGAAGCGTAACAGGATAGAGACAACAGTAAATACCATTGCAAGATGCAGTGCATTGTGATGTATCGAAAAGCACTAAACATGACACATTTAAATCACAATCTGGTCCATAAAAGTAGCTGTCATGGCTACATGTCAGAGATCGCTGAAACTCTCTCACATCCGGCATGCTCATGTCCCGAGGTTCTCACACAGTGCACCAATCCTCTCATACGCCAACAGTGCCAATGCTCAAAGATTGGTGAAAACTACCACCGTGGCCACAGCCGCAGTCATGGATGCATGTGTATGCCAGAGTGCACCACCTCCAGCCATGCAGGGCATCAAGGATGACTGGAGGGGTAAGAATCGAGATGTCATCAATATGTCCAGGACAAACACCCTTCATTTTAAATCTCCTCAACACATATGTCCATTTCTATCCCCACTCACCCAGCACACTGGGACCACTTTGCTGGCCTCCACTACCACAGATAAGAGCAGACAAGCTGGTGCATTCATTATGCCTAACAGCCCGTTGCTGGCTGAGCTAATCGTTTACTTCTGGTTGCCAAATCCTTGTGACTGCTCTTTCAGCCGGCTGCAGTGTACTGCAAAAGAAGCAGCTGCAGCTTGGATGTATACAATGGTTCTAACCAATTCCACCCTCACACAGAGCCTACCAGGGAAAAAAACACATCTGTTCTTACCAGCTTAATATCTGTTACATCATGTATCACAAGACTGAAATATTAAACAAATTTTTGGCTCATAACAGAGTGCTAATATCACAGGACGCTCCTCACTTCAAACTCCCTTAAAGTAGGCAAATGCCTCACCACATACCACATATCTTAAGGTAACAGCACAGAGAAGTTGTAAACATAAGTCATATACTATGTATCACTTTAAAAATTTGGTAATACATCTGATTTTATTACGATGGTCGTCTCCTCTGTGTAACTCTCAGACTGGAATTTCCTTAAAAGATATCACTGCAACAAATAAAAAAACACCTCATTACTGCTCCAAATCAAGAATCATATCCGTGGTACCCTACCTATCGCTTCCACCCACCAGGTGGCATGTCATTGATGTCAGATTGATAGACCATTTAATTAAATTGATAATGAGAGTAACTTTCCATGGCAAGTAATTTTTTTCCAGCAGAATTACACTCACTGCGTATTTCAAATGGCAAGACCTGGAGGTAAAACAATGTTCTTTTTGAGGAATGCTATTGAGAACAGATGTTTGAAGTTGACTGCAATAGGATTCCACTGCCAGCAACACGTATTTCATGTAAGGACAGCGCTATTAAAAACACGATCACAACAACTATGTTACCATCACGCCACATAAAATGTGGTCTTGGTTCTACAGGCACATGCAAGAGTTGCTGATAGCATTACACATTCTGGTAGAAATACTATCTGCGATTTGGAATCAAGTCTATCCATTCAACCACATACTTGTATTGGATACTACAGAGACGTAGTTTAATAATTACACATGATTACAGCCACTGGCGAATCATATACACGCCACTCCCATATCTCGAAATAAATCACTTTTTTAAACATATCTGCTAGGGGTCCCAAACAACAAAAACTCGAGTGTCGTTTTTAAGAGACAGTCTCTCTGTATCTTGTACCTACTCTTCAGTCTGTGCCCTGCCCTCCCTGCAGCTTTGTTCATGTGATAATTCCAATTTAAGTCAGAACTGAACAGAAGTTGGAGAACACTATATCTAAGACCTTCTGCATCCCGCGGAGAAACAGGGTGAGCAGAGATACACGACAGGATCTTGTTTTGACCACTTGATGGAAAATGGGGACATGTTGTTGTAGCTCTTTCAACTGTGTACAGTGTGCAAGGCCAGCAGCAAATGGAAGCTCTCTCATGTAACACAAAGTAGTAGAAAATATGGTTCAAGCAGTTAAAGCAATGTTTCTTATCAGAAATATTAGGAAGACTTCACATCATACAGGAACTGAGGGAAGGGCGAGGATTTTGCTGCTACATTGTGTTATGTATTTAAACTATATGCAGGTAGTGCAGACTGATGATCTGTAGCTCTCAGGGTGCATTCATGTCTGTCACCCAAACATTCTCTCCCTCCTCATTAGTTTCTCCTATCCAACAGCGAAAAACTACAAACTGTAAAAACTACACTAATGTCACCTAGTAGAGAACTTGATAAGATATTACTGCGCCCCTTCTTCCTATACATCGTAAACAAATACCATCTGCATGCTGGCATCGAGGATACAAGGCGATCCTATTAAATATACAGGTATTGGTTCATTGGAGCAGGTGGCTCATGATCGAAGTCGCTTGCACAGACCAGTGTAAAGTTTCGTCACCTGTACTGTAGGAGGACTACATCCTACAGGCTAACAATCACAAGAGAGCATCCCTGTGTCATTATTTGATACTTTGTATTTTTGTGCTTAACACATCCAAGCACTGTATGACTACAGCTACATACACTGCCATCATTTTGTATTTTCTACCACAACTTCAAGGTCTGTGTCAGATGCTGAACCAACATTAACATATCTCAAACCATGGACTCTCACAGAAAACTGGACACTGCATTGTGCTGCTGCTTCCACAACCCACACACAGGATGATTGAAATAAAAGACAGAGGCGGTGCATCTTATTGACAAAAAATGTGCAAGACATCGAGACATATGGAAGCTGGAAGAGATTTGCAGCATTTTGGAGCATTTCCAAACAGTTGTCAGAGAGTTATTGACAAGCTCTACATTTCAAGTCATCTTTCACAGTGACATGATAGCAGATGTCTAGGAGTTCCATTTTGATTGATCCCTCACATTACAGTCATGTATGCAATCACTGTTTCAGTGCTGGCAATCCCCAGAGGGTTTGCTCCACCAAGACTCTCTCTCCATCCAAGCAAGTGATATCAGTTAATCATTATGTGGTAATCAACAGCATACCAGTGGGGACATGGGATGGAAGAGACACTGTTGATGTACAGTAACAAGGACCACAGTTGATAGTGTGATCAATTTTAGCAAATTTTACCAGTTTTTCCTTGATTTCAATGCCAACCAATGACATGGCAGCATGCTTCCCAATTTCTGTATAATCACTAATCCCCTCCACTGATTTGAGAGTACCATATGCTAGACTGTGAATGTAGATAGACGTATGCCCATTCATTGTTAATTCTCAAATGTATATATACCAAGTTATACCAGACAGCATCCTGTGGCGCCAATGAGGTCGACACCAACATTGATAAGCGTTTGTCTTTGGACTTTGAGCATCGTCTTTGGACTCTGAGCATTGTCTTTGGGCTGTTCTGCCATGTTTAGTTCTTTGTAAGCCTTGCATGTGTTTAGGTAAATAAATTAACTACTGATAAATAGGTGTTGTTTGGTGTAACCAACCCGAACAATCCCCAAACTGACGACCCCAATGCTCACAAACGCCGGTTACGACGCCAGAAATGTGTACTAGAACATCACCATGGACAAACAATGCAGCAACCCTTTGTCGAATTTCTACGTCCATCGACTTCGCATTGTGCCGCATCTGGATGCAGTGTACAGGAAGTGCTCCTTCGCCGATTAATTGGGACAATTTTGACTTGCCCTTGTGTGATAACTATTACAGTGACATTCGTCAGTGCAGTGATTCAACACTGGACAATCATGCCAAACAATGGACTGCAACAAACAGGGACTATGTTGCAAATCCCAGTTCGCACGACCTCTGAACTACGGCTAAATCGCATGCCTGGTCGAATTCACAACTTCCAATGTGGTTCATGGCTGCGGAGTAAATATTCTCCTCCTATGGCATCACCAACGAAAGTAAAAAATATCTCGTACTCTTCAGGCGCCTAAAATACTATCATTATATAATTACGGACATTATCTGTGATAATTTGAGTGGCAAGTACACAAGAGCGAAAGCTGCTTTAATTCAGCGCCTGTCACCAACATCACAGGAACAATTTCATCAAGGACAAATGGTTTGAATGGCTCTGAGCACTATGGGACTTAACATCTGAGGTCATCAGTCCCCTAGAACTTAGAACTAATTAAACCTAACTAACCTAAGGACATCACGCACATCCATGCCCAAGGCAGGATTCGAACCTGCGACCATAGCGGTCTCTCGGTTCCAGACTGAAGCGCCTAGAACCGCTCGGCCACCAGTGGCCAGCCATCAAAGACATCCTACAGATCAACTAAAATGCGCCAATTACTCCGACGATAATGCCGGCTGTTTCTCAGTGCAACACTAGACGTGCCATGCCTCCCTCTACGCAGCACCCGAGCCACACCGACTCTGCTCGACCGCTACCGACAGCGACGTCACGGTCGCCGCCTGCTGTCTCACTGACCTCGACCAAGTCAAAACAAACAGCTGCGCGACGTATGATCCCAACACGGCTACCGCACCGCATCTTGTCAACAACTCGCCAACACTACACACGCTTACCGCCCGGCCATTTACTACTCGATCGCGCCCGCAACTTGTTCACCCACCCCAGAAGACGATTTCAGCCGTATCAATGCTTCATACAGCAGTGAACGTGTTCTCACTCCGCCGCCGCCGCCGAGCACTGAGTTTCACATTCGTGATCGCACACACAATCTCTTCTACTCGAACTGTTACGTCAATACTGTGCCGTCGACCTTGTCTTGTCCGCCAGGTCACCTTTTGATAGAGAGAAATTCTGATTTCGACCCCATCTTACTCAGTGATACACAGCAAACTGCTTCACGACATACATTTTTGCCTGAACAACTGCGACAGCTACGTGAGCAAATTACGACATACCACTTGTAACTACAAGATCAGTTACACATGCTGCAGCCGACACCGACCAAGCACGACATGCAACGAAATGCTCCTGTCATTGTTCCGCCTCCGACTGCTGAAGATCCTTTGCCCTTACTACCAGCTACAACTGAACACCCTGACGATCACGCTACATGGATCTATGTCCCAGATGTCACAACTGTCATCATCACGCCGCCTCAAGTGGAAATTCCACGTTACTGGTGTGATACAAGCAACTTATTCACGCCACTGCCACCTTTCCTCGGTAGTTCCAGACACTTCGTTTCTGTAGCACGGCATAACCAGTCACATTCCAGTGCCGCTTGCTTTGCCGCCCTCTTCACTACCTCCGCAATGTACGACCAACACATCTGCCGTTTCTGCTTCGACGAGTGAGCATCTTTCTGGTCCGACACACGACCGTGCTGCAGTTTCTCACGAGCAGCTTGCAGCCTTACGACTCGATCGTAGCATCGAAAGCGACAGCACACACGCAGCTCCAGTTCCATCGAACTGTGTCGCCTCTCCACCACAGACCAGTAGTTCATCCGCCGATTCAACTTCTTCAGGTTCACATTACATCTCATCGCCTTCCTGTTCCTACCATGGTTTCACCGACCACGTCCGCCTTCCACCACCTCTCGCCATCGCCATGCCTCATGCACAGGGCTCACGGCCACTTCCCCCAACCTTCGATCACGGCTGTTTTTCACATCAAAACACCGACACTGTCAACTCTGCTTGTAGCATCCTGCCATCTGCTGCTGTAACACACTCACTATCCATGGACTCTGAGGTGATGCCTCCGCCTACACCGAATACATCCACGACCACGGTCAGTCATGTGCAGCTTGCTGTTTTCTCCCCTGCTGCGACATCAAGCGCCTCTATAACTTCGTTATTACCACGAGAGTTGCTCATCCCGATTCTCTTACGCAACCTGTTAAGCCACAGCATGCTTTCTCCTTTACGTCATATGGCCAATAACAAACTGTTACCGGACACGCTGGACTTACCGCAGCACTCACCGGCAAATACTTTGGCAATACATCACATCGCATCTTCGACGCATTCCACGCCTTTGATCGGATCAAAACCCCGCTATGCCGCACGGCCTCGGCACGACGATGTTCTCCCCACCGACACACTGCTGCCTTCTGCTTCCACTGTGCCATCAGCAGCATGGCACGGTCAACCTGTGGACGCCTCCTTCCCTCCGCTGGTTGCACTTACTGAGACGTCGAGAAACGGTCCAATCGTGCCTCGCACTAGCGTCTACCACGACGCGATCGGTCACGCGCACCTGCGCCATCAGCCGGCCGGGTGCACACAAGCCTCTCATCATCCTTACCATGCTCCACACTACCGGCAGGGGCTCTGTGGCAGTTATCGACTGGAAGAGTCGACCGCCTCATCTTTGAGATCGAACTTCTTTGAAAACTGTTGTTCTCAGTGTGTTCTGTACTCTGTATACGAACGGATGTGTTTGTAGCGACATGATCAAAATAAAGTTAATTCATTATAAACGAGCAAATACTTAATGTTGGGTTCGATATTACCGTACGTAACATCTCAATCCCCAAAATCCTATACCAATCTACATATTTCTAGCACTCTGATCATAATGCGTATTTTGCGATTAATATTGCAAATGTTTTCTTATACAGATGGGAGTCACAGAGCATTCTCACATTCTTAGGATAAAGTTGGAGATAGAAAGATCTACCCACATTGTTTCTGACCAACCCTACCTGCAATACTGTCATCAATTTAACTTGCAGCTGATGAGAAGCAGGAAGCTTCTATGCCTACTACATTACATGTCTCGTGAAGGAACAGAACGAGCCAAGTCCATAACTGCTGTTCCGCACCAATCTTACTCACATCACCCATCCAAGGGAACAAGATCTCTCCAGATGCATACATGTCGAGGCAGATAGCACCTCTTATCGGTGTATAGTAGGTATGAGAGTGTTGTGATGATATAACAGACAGTTGTGAAGAAGAAATGTGTGTATCATGTATGATGGAGCTCCAAAGAGCTGTAGGTTGAAGCATTTTACAGAAACTGCGCTATCAATTCGGAAGTGTTGTTGTAGTGCATAGTATCAGTACCAAGAAGGTACTGGTAAGAGAGAAATGATCATAGAACATAAACACATGCATTCCCAAGGCTACACGATTCTACACTTAAAACATGCGATAATGCTAGAGTGGTGCAGTTTCCGACCTATTAGTCATGTGGAATGCACCGCTGTTAATATTCCAGTGCAATAAACATATTTCCAGCTCATGGGATACATTCCCCCTACAAGTTTCTCTACAATAAATTATGGTGAAAAACTGTACAGTTATAAAACTACTATCTTGGACACCAAAGAAAACATCGATTTTTTGTAACAAAAACACTACATAGGTTTCCAGAGGCATATGAGGCCTTCTGTTTACAAACCTCAATCCGATTATGGTTCGGAAATTATTATATGTTCACAACAGCTCCATAAAATGATTGCTGAGCACCAAAAATGCATGAGAAGAAACATTAACATCTTATGAGGACATAAACACCAGAGGAGATGTAACAGTCACCGCAGTTTACCACCGCCCTTGATAACCTTCCTCTTGCACACAAACGTCATTGTCCGATGTTAGGCTGTATTGCTCATGTGTGGGATAATATTGGCAATTTTTTTCTTGAAGCCAAGTCTCTAGAAGGCCTCTTCTCTCCACTATTAAGGTGTGTGTATGTGTAGCATCAGTCTACTCCCCTCCTCCAGGACACACAATTTTACTGATTTTGCTCAGTACTCATTTTATGATACTTTTCTCTGATTTCATGTATTCTCAGTCAGTTTCCATAATATTATTAGGTTTTGGCGATTTTACGTACTTCACGGTATTTACCTCAATTTTTCGTGATTATACCATGTTTTCCTCGAATTTTACCAATTTTATGTCGTTTTCCACATTCTTCCATAGTTTTCCATATGTGTACGTTCATATATGTGATATACCCATGAGCTGTTTGATTTTCTATGAGAATTTTTGCGCATCTTACATACCAACCTACTAAAGAATCCTAAGAGTTGCCCTCTCTCGATGATCCATTTACAGGCATTTACTATAGGCCGAACATGAAAAGTATAGTAATAGTCACTTCCTACCTATATGAAACAGAAGACTCGATTTATATCCAAGATATGGCAGAGAACCAGACTACTTCACATACATCTTTGTTCATTCAGAGGTGCGTACCAAAACAGATTTTCCATCAATAGGCATCTTTCATTACACAACAGTTGGAAATCCCCTGATCACTGTGATATGGAGAGGTTAGCTGTTAATGATCGCAAGTAGACAGTGCTCTAAGTCACACAGAACATGCAGCTGTATACAAGTCTATAGTAGGTAATACCACACAGCTGATACACATCAAGAGAACAATGGAAAAATTGGTTACATGCGTGATAAATGACACACAGCAACATTGTCCTTTAACGCAGATCCGTGCCAGTTTAGAGGTAGGTGGCTCTCTTTTCAAAGAAAACATCAAAGACAGCAGTCGTCTTGTTATTTCTATTACCTCAGTAGACATATAGCAGAATGTTTCCATACAGGAACTGCTTGTTGGCTCACACGACAAGGTTATGATTGGCGGAGAATACAGAAAAGCAGATTGTAAATACTGTTTGCTATGGTTTAAAACACCTAAACAGTCCTGCACAGGGTCAAACGTGTGATCATTCTGTAGCTGTATACTGTAGTCACCACAGCCCGTAATACAATGCTCTTTAGCTAAGGACACTTTATGAAAATATATGAGGCAGTTGCCGGTAACTTTGGGTTCACACCTGGGCTTGTGAGCCAACATAAATTTATACATTTTTTACTCTACGTTTGGTGGTCTTCCACGTTAAACATTCTGTACCATCCACCTTACCACTGTCGATAAAAATGACTGTTTCCCTGGTTCCCGGTGCTACCATGTCAACTTTTGCTCATATTCCTCTTGCTGTCACATATTCATTCCCATGTACAGGGATTTTCATGTAAAAAGCAGGAGACATGCAAATACTCTCTGATTCCTCCTCAATTTCCCCCCCATTTTGGCATATTTTCCCTCAATTCTTATGTATGTTCCGTCATTTATCATAATTTTATCGATTTTACATCACTTCTGCCTCTGCGATCATTGCATCATTTCTCGTTGCATATTCTAAAATTGCTTGTAAATAGAAATGGGCATTTTGTGTCATTGGCTGAGAGGACCCTTACAGAGCAGGGCTGGCTGGCTGCCTTGGTGCAGATCGTATTACATTTGACGCCACATTGGGCGACCTGTGCACCAGATGGGGATGAAATGATGATGAAGACAACACAACACCAAGTCCCTGAGCGGAGAAAATCCCTGACCCAGCCAGGAATCGAACCCGGGCCCCTTAGGATGGCAGTCCGGCACACTGACCATTCAGCTATCGGGGTGGACACTTGTAAGTGTAGTACAGTTGTCCACAACTCGCGCAAATGCATTATTTTTCTGGTCGGACAGCGTAGTACAGCACTGTACTCAAATGAATCCAGTCATCTCCAACCACATATTCCACAGCTGCAGTACATTTGCTCTATTTTCTATATGTCTGTGTCTGTGCATGTGTCGTGGACAGCTCCCATGACCCACAGTAGCCTGCAAGAGCGTTCGGGTATGGACCTGTGACGAAGCAAGTGCGGATAATTTTACTTCCCCTCTTGTTTTGCCATCTGCCTCCTTAAAATTCATTTTTGAATTTAGTTATCATTAACATATGTGAGTATATTCTGCTTTTTTTGTAAAGGAGAAATGTTGGCCCTCAGTTTTAAAATATATAACACTAGATCTAATTTTGTGCTTAGTTTTGTGTATGTAATTGATTTTCTAATTTATTTTGACTATTCCTAGTTAGTATCTTTAGTTATAGGGTGAAATTGATAATTATTTCGTAACTTAAATTCTATTGTTGACATATAAACAAATATAAATTCTGTACTAATCATAATCATTTGGAGGAACAACTAACAGTATTCTTAAAGGATCTATTTGGCTGTATTTGAAAACATGATTGCAAAGTCAGCCCTTAATTAATTCCAAAGTAATCAACAGTTTTGCCAAAAATATTATTTATGTAACTATACATTTTAGTTTCACAATCTAAACAAATAATTTGGCCTAAACCTTGTAATAGATGAAACTGCTAAAATGAATGAATTTTTGATGTATTCAGTCGATTTAATGAGTTAAGTTTTAATTGTAATTTCTGTAAATTTAACTTCGAACAATGTGTTGTTTCACCACCTATTATTGTGATGATATGTAAGGGCCCAATTTCTGGTCATGAGACAATCTGTCCATGACCGAGTTTCAGACGAGAAACCTGTATTGGTTAGAACAGCAACAATGCATCAACGTAACTTTAAAATAAGTGTAACACAATTAGGCCATGTGTTAAAACAATGACGGTGGCTGTTCCATCAATACCTGATTATTTCAAAGGAACTGTGGACTATGTGGTTATGTTTTTTACTGCTCATAGATGTTGAACATTAATCTATTGTAGCAGTATGTGGATGTTCACTTGCAATCTATTAATGAGGCTTATCGAAAGTTAAACTACAGTGCACTGGCCATATAACTGTGTAATATTGGAGGTTGTGAACAATGAAAGTAAAATACTGTGAAACGCAACTATGCATCTGTTGGCTACATCATTTACAGTAGACAGTAGTTGTCCTTCCACTCCCTATTTTTTCAGCCAGTACGTCGACTCCGATGACAACAAACAACAAAATAAAGAAGGCAAACCGTCACATTTGTTGCCCCGACACAAGGAATATTGCACGTAGCCACAATAAACAAGGACTCACGAACTTTGAACAGTGAACTCAGTATTGGTTTGCAGTTCAGCGTGTAAAGCTAATCAGCACATGGGTTTCATGGGCATAGTATAACAGCAACCAATTAGCGAGTGTGTTCTATGGAAGCAGCCACTGAGTACAGGAGCAGCCAATCAGCATGCACGTAGACACAGCTGACAGGAGATAAACAAGACACATTACCAAGAAAATTACAACTTGCCACAGCTGTGCAGATCCAGATTGGCGGTGGAAGTAATCACTGCCACCGGACCCCTAAAAACTGTTGCAAACTATCGACACCCACAAGACGAGATAGACGAGGGGGACATAGCTGTGCTAGGGCAAATTGAAGGCAAATTCATAATAGGAGGCGACTTCAATGCCAAACACCTCGATTGTAACTCTAGAGTAACCTCCAGAGTAGGCGCCAAACTGCAACAACTAGCACATGATAACCATTTCGAAATATGGGGTCTGGTTGAGCCAACTCATTTTCCAAAAAATGGAAGTACGCCCGACATGTTAGACATAGCCCTCATTAGGGGGATCACAGGGTTTGTGGCCAAAAGAACAATCAACAGAATGTCCTCTGACCACAACCCAGTGATTCTAGAGGATGATGTGGGAGAATGGGTAGCACTCCCATGCTACCAGACGTATTACAAACCTACAGACTGGGAGCGATACTGAGAAACTGGTATTGCTCGCACTCCACCACCTACTGCCAAAACAGTAGAACAAGCGCTAAAAGATCTGACAGGTACCATTTCAGGCAGTGTAAGATGCCACTCCCCCACAAAAGGTTGGCCCGCCCTCGCAAGTAGAACTCCCGGAACATTTGCTAGCCCAAACCTGGCACAAGAACAGAGTGGCAAAAGAGTGGAAGATCACCAGAAATCAGGCCACCAAGAGGCTACTCAATCGTCTACAGAGAGAGCTGAAGGGAGCGCTCAATGAGCACAGAAACTAGCAATGGCAAAATAGCCTCACAGTTCTCAAAGTAGACGATCACATACTTTGGCAAGCAACCAAGCAATACGTGCTAGGATGCCACCACTGCATGGTGAGTGGGGTGTGGCCTACAGCTGTGCTGAAGAGGCCAACGTCTTTGCCGACTCCTTTGAAAAGCAGTTTCAAGCGACAGAATCCCAGAATGATGAACATGAAGAGGTGGTCCGTCGTCAACTGGTTGTCTTCCTCAATGCTGAGGATGACCCAGAGGACGAAGCCCCACTTTCCGCCCCAGAGAAAGTAGCAAAAGTAAATAGTTCCCTTCCTACAAAAAAGGCGCCAGGAAACGACATTGTCATCAACCAGCTAGTTAAAAACTTTCCATCCTTGGCTATCGAACACCTCACAAACGTCTTCAATGAGATTACTCGTACCCGTTAGTTCCCAGTTTACTGGAAACACGTGGAAGGAGTCGCAATACACAAAATGGGGAAAGACTCTTTATTCCTGCAGCACTACAGGCCGATTAGTCTCTTGCCAACTCTCAGCAAGATCAATGAGTGCCTCTTACTAATACCAATACAAGATCACAATACCAATGAGCAACTTTTGCTGGATTTCCCATTTGGATTACGACAGAAGTACTCAGCCCCACACCAGATCATGAGTCTGGTGGAAGCAGCCACAGACGACTTCAACCACAGAGGCCACTGTGGGATAGAGTTAGTTGATGTCACCAAAGCCTTTGATTCAGTATGGCATAAAGGGCTACTATACAAGTTATACACACAGGGGTTCCCTCAGAGCATAGTCAGGTTAATCCATAGCTATCTCAGGAACAGAACTGTCTCTGTCAAGGTAGAAACAGCCACTTCCACCAAAAGGCGTATTCTTGTTGGGGTGCCACAGGGATCGGTCCTGGGGCCTGTTTTGTACAGTCTGTACACTGCAGACATCCCACGGCCCCCCTGGTGCACACTGCACAGTATGCTGACAACACAGCCTTTTACACTCGTAATGCGAATAAGGACCTGGTCATTCATAGGCTACAAAGGGTTTTGGATGACACGGAAACCTGGGGCCGTTGTTGACGCATCACGATCAACCCTGAAAAGATACAGGCTATGCTGATCACCTGGAGGCTCAGGAGATGCAGACCCCCTTAATTGCCTCCTCCCCCCTCCCTTTCACCTACACCTGACTCCCCTGGCGCAGATCCACCAAGTATCTTAGCATAACTGTGAACTTGAGACTAACGTGGAAGCCTCACATAGATGAGGTCCCTAAGAAGGTCTGTACCAGAATGTCCATCCTATACTCAAGCCTGAACACAACCAGCTCCCTCTCCTGCTCAATAGTGGTGAATATATACGTATCACTCATACATCCAATAATGGAATACGCATATCCTGCCTGGGGGTATGTGGCTAAGCCGCACCTGGACAAGCTCCAGAGGCTGCAGAACCATGCCCTCAGGAGGGCTCTGCATCTACCCCATGGGTTTCCAACAGACAACTTACCACCGCTGCTGAAATCCCCCTCCTCAAAGAAAGATTCCAAGATTTGGCAAGGGCTTTCTATGAGAGAGCTTCCTGATCTGGAAATAACCTCATACACTACCTAGGTTGGTATGGCATGTCCCGCAATAACCACAAACACCCTATGATGATCTTCGATGAGTAAGTCAAAGAGAAAAATCCCAAAACATCCAAGTCCTAATACCAATCCTTAATCCTTGAAATACCCAACATCTCTCCTACCTCAGGCAAGTACAAGACACAACCAGAACACCATCACACACACACACACACACACACACACACACACACACACACACACACACACACACACACACACACACACACACAAGCATACAATGTGGAGTAAAAGCCAACAGGCTACAGACTCCTCCATAATCTTCTCCAAGGAGGGGAAAGTAAAAGATGAGAGAGAGTAGATCCAGATGACAACTGCAGCAACAGCAGCAGCAGATCAGCGCAAGAAGAGTGAATGAGAATAAGTTAATTTCATAGCAAAGTTTTGTATTAAGTGATACATAAAGAGCAGCCTTAACAAACAAGACAGAGGACAAAGCTGTAGAAGTTAGATTGTTAAATGAACAGAAGGATGTAAGTGTGACTGGTTCTGTGGATGATAGTTATAAATCAGATATGAATGTAACTTTGAAGGATGGGGACGAAAGTCCTATTTTAAATAGTGAAATGGACGAAAACAGTACTGAAGTGGGCGAGATCGTTAAGGTTAAGGAGGAGGAATCTAGCAACGAAAGTCAGCAAGAGCAAAAGTTTATGGCAGACAGAAATTTGGAGGTGACATTAAGGCAAATTATGAATAGTTTGAGTTGTCTGAGTAGTACGTGTATGAAAGAAGATCTTAGCAGTATTAAAACTGACATGTTTAACTTAAAAAATGAATTCAAGAAAGAAATAAAAAAGGAAATTAAGGTAATTAACACTAATGTTTCAGAATTAAATAAGAAGTTTGATGCAGTAGTTAAACATTGTGATAATACTAATGAGAAACTAACATTGAGTCATAAATGTGTGGAAGAGAGAAAGAAGCTTTGTGATGACAATAGTATGAAGGTGGGCTTCTGAGAACCAATGTGCTGAAAACAAGGTTAAACTTGAGAACCAAATTGATGAGATTAAAAATGACTTAGAAACGGACATAGAAACCAAGTGTGCAGTATGGGTAGAGGAACAACTGGAAAAAGTAAAAAACAATATAGATTCACAATTGGCTGAAATTGAGAAAAAGGTGGAAGAAGTACAAAATTTAAAGCATAGAGAAAGGGACATTGGGTCTGATAATCATTTTGGTAAGCAGGATGATAGTTTTTCCAGGGGAAAGATTAATGAGGATTTGTTGTAGGAACAAGATCATATGCTAAGAAATAAGGAAGTGGGTCTACCTGTAATAATAGCAAGTGTACAAGGTATGAATGTTAAGAGTTTACTGGAAAGTGGTAGTGATTGCAATGGCATTTCACAGGCATTTTTTGAGTCTGTTAAGAACACAGAGGATATAGTAATGATGCATGTTTCTGGAATAAACATTGTAGGAGCTACTGGTAAGCTATCAAAGACCATGAAACGAGAGGTACTATTAACCATGAAATTGGCAGGACAGATGTTGGAGTGCAATTTCTTGGTGATTCAAAATCTCAGCATTGATATAATACTTGGAACTAATTTTGTGTGCAATTAGCAAGTAGGGGGTTCAACATTATGTGGTTGATTCATTATGTGGCGATAATGCTTACACCAGCTGTTTGGCTCTTTTTCATGTTTCCTGAGGCAGTCAAACTCTTTTCCTACCCTATATGTAGATTGTAAGTCAATCAGAGAAATTCTTTTTTTTTGACTGTCATGTGATTTTGTACAGTATGATACTTTAAGTATGCCAAGTATCTCACGAAATAAGCATCAAACGAAAAAACTACAAAGAATGAAACTCGCCTAGCTTGGCCTGCACGTTCACTGGATCTGACATCCCCAGATCTCTTTCTGTGTGGAAAGTTGAAGGATATTTGCTATCGTGATCCACCGACAGCGCCTGACAACATGTGTCAGTGCAATGTCAATGGATGTGCGAACATTAGGGAAGGTGAACTACTCACTGCTGAGGAAGGTCGTTACACGTATTGCCAAATGCATTCAGGTTGACGGGCATCTTTTCAGCATTTATTGCATTAATGTGATATTTACAGGTAATCACGCTGTAACAGCATGCGTTCTCAGAAATGATAAGTTCACAAAGGTACATGTATCACATTGGAACAATGGAAATAAAATGTTCAAACGTACCTACGTTATGTATTTTAATTTTAAAAACCTACCTGTTATCAACTGTTCATCTAAAATTGTGAGCCATATGTTTTTGACTATTACTATCACAAAGCGAAAAAAGTGGTCCAACTAAGACATTCATATTTCTTTATGTACTACACGAATATGTAATAAAAATTAGGGTTCCTATTTAAAAATTCGCAGTTGTTATACGTTTGACCTATGGCAGCGCAATCTAGCGGGCCAATCATAGAGCCATCTGGTTTCCCTCTTCAAGTTAGACAAGTTTCATCTTTTGTAGTTTTTTTCGTTTGACACTATTTCGTGAGATATTTGGCGAGGTCACGATCAATGGTCCACACTGTATATATATATTATGTTGTGTTAGTTATAAGCATGGGTTTTCTGGCTGTAGTGACTGACCGCACACAGGAAACTCCAACCAATTACGATCAGGCACTTTTGTTAAGTTTGTTTGATTACACAAAACACAAGAAAAACACTACAGAAAATAACAACATGCACATTGCAACCCAAGTTCACAAGACCAAACCAACGAACCACAAGTCCCCACAAGTCCCCAAAGACCGTTTACTCTGCACTTCATAGACCACAGAGGAACCCCCCCTCCCCCTCTCCTCCCCCCCCCCCCAGGAGTGCAGAGCACTGCTCGCTGGTTGATAGAGGCGAGTGTGAAGAGTCCATGCTGTCTGTGCAGGGTGGACTAGCGCTGGGATAGTCTGCCATCCAGGGGGGGGGGGGGAACCTTCACATGTGAACTGGACTGGCACGAAAGATGTCAGTGGTGCAGTACAGGCACCGAGGGGGATGCAAATATTGAGCATACCATCAGTGCTGAATGTTGCAGCTATGCTAGCTGTATCCACCCCGTTTGGGATGGGGACTGTGTGGAGGCTGGTGATGTGTGACGTGGGGGTGGACTCGTGTGAAGTGCCCCCTATGCAGAGGATGAAGATGGATGCCTCCCGGACCTGTAAGGAAAGCTCATCACGTGGGCACTCAAAGGTGTTGATTGAGATGTGGATTTCGTCGACAGTGGACAAACGGGGCACTAGGGAAGCTGGTGGGGAAAAATGACATACTTCAGAAGAAACAATAGAACACTCTGTGGGGGCACTGGGTGCCGACACTTGCGATGGGGTAGTGTCACATGCAACATGTGTTTGGGCCTGATATTGTAGATTGTCACACACAGTGCCTGAGTGAAATGAGGGTAGAGTATCATCACACGCAACAACTGAGCTACCCACAGGTGTAGGCTCAGGGCACATATGATCATGGTGGGGTGCAGGGGAGTGGGTGGTCTGTGTGAGATCGGATTCATCACCTGACGGAGGAACACTCGACTCGAGAGGGTGTGGTACAGATTCGTCGATCATCCAGGTTGGTTTCACACACTGAAGGGAAACTGCCAACTGACGGCTACTGACGAGAATGTCCATAGTACTGTCCAAGCAAACCACTAGTCGGTGGGGGCAAGATTAAGGTGGCTGCAATGCCGGTTTGACTGTGTCATCCCATAGCATAAACTTGCAAGAGTACAGTGCCAAATGCAGAAAGACCCAAGGACGGGTGTCTGGTCTTTGAGGGGGTGTGCGGATTGCAGCTATGTGTGTCTGGACATGCTCAACTAGAGTGTGGAGGTCAGACAGGTCGTCAATTGCTTCGTCATTGAACTCTGCGGGGAGAACCAGGGTCTCACCATACAGGACCTCCACAAGTGAAGCCAGGAGGTCTGTCTTGTAAGCTGCGCGTATTCCTAACATAACTGAGGGAAGGACGTCGGAGCATGCACCGCCGTGGCACATGAGGGCCACTTTCAGAGTCCTGTGCCACCGCTCAATCAGTCCATTGCTCTGTGAGTGGTAAGCTGTAGTGTAGAATCTATCCACCCCACAGAGTACGCAGAGTTTGCTGAACAGCAGGGATTCAGACTGCCTTCCCTGGCCAGTGGTGATGGATGTAGGGCAGCTGAATCAAGCTATCCAGGAGGATGCACATGCTACAGAATCCACTGTGATGTCCTGCAGTGGTATTGTCTCCACCCAACGTGTAATGCGGTCAATGACAGACAGGTTATACCTGAAACCATCACACACGGGTAATGGTCCTACGAGGTCCAGATGCACGTGTCAGAAGCGGCCTTTCGGGATGTCGAATTCACCTAGACGAGGTTGTGTGTGCCTGCCGACTTTTCTGCCCTGGAACTGTAAACAAGCATGAGCCCAAGAAGGACAATCCCTCTTCACACCTGGCCACACAAAGCATTTTATAAACAAGGCGCGTAGTAGCCTTAGCACGAGGGTGTGAAAGGTTACGTAATGTAGTGAATACTTGGTGACACAGCACAGCAGGAACAATAGGCTGGGTGGTGCCCATGGTCGTATTACACCACAGTGGCCTGACCGAGCCCAGTAGGTTGCGGGAAACGATCTGGAGGGAAGTGTCTGGTTCCGGTCAGAGGTTGTGCAATTCGGTATCATTGTCCTGTAAGCAGGCCAATTCATTTAAATAAATGGGGGACAAAATTGCAGTGATACGTGAAAGGTAGTTGTCCACCACATTTTCTGAACCTCAGATGTAACAGATTTCTGTTGTGTATTGCAAATTAAATCCATCTGCCTAAATCTACGTGGGCAAAGTCAACAGCTGGGTTTACGAATACCCTCTGCAAGAGGGCGATAGTCTGTGAAAATTTTTATGTTCCTTCTTTTGAAGTCTGTGCAGAAATATTTTACAGCTTCATAAGCTGCAAGCAATTCTCTGTCAAATGCTGACCATTTACGTTGAGCCATAGATAGTTTTTTGGAAAGAAACAGAGTGGTTGTGTTGTGTCACTGACATGCTGTTGGAGGACTGCACCGATTGCAAAATCACTTGCATCTGCTGTAATTGAGATGCAGGCACCTGTCAAATGGTGGGCGAGAGTGACACCACATGCTAGGCTCACTTAAGGTCTTCAAAAGCTCTCACCATGTTGTCAGACCACTGGACTCGGCGATTGCCCGAGGTTTGTTTCCCGGCCAATGTGTCAGTCAAAGGGGCTTGAATTGCTGCTGCTAGTGGCAGGGTACGACGGTAGAAATTGATAGTTCCTAAAAACTGGCGTAATTCACGAAACGACACTGAGAGAGGTAGATCGTGAATGCAATCAACTCACTCCTGAGGGGGATGTATACCTTCCGAGGAAATGGTGTACCCTAGAAAAGTGACAGCCGAGCTGTGGAGTTGTGACTTGTCGTTACTGATCTCGACTCTGTTACATGTCAATAAGTCCTGTATCGGGGCCAGGTGGAGTTCGTGTTGTCAGAGGAGGAAAAAATGAGTATTTCGTCGAGGTATGCGTAACCATATGTTCAGTTAAAAAGAAGTAGTCTATAAAACGTTGTCAAGTTTGAGCCGCGTTTTTGAGACCATAAGGCATGTAATAAAATTCGTACAGGCCGAAAGGTGTGATCAACGCTGTCTTTGGTATGTCACTCTGTTCCATGGGTATCTGTAAATATGTCTTGTGGCAGTCCAACACACTGAAGATGCGTGCTCCGCTAAGTACTTGAGTGAAGTCTTGTATATGAGGTATCGGATAATTGTCTAATAAGCTCTGCACGTTGAGGCGGTGACAGTCGCCACAGAGACGCCCTGTGCCGTCCTCTTTGCGATCTAAATGTATGGGCAAAGACTAGTTACTGTCCAATGCACAAACAATATCTACCCGCAGAAGTTCCTTCACTGTGGCCTTAGCAAGGCGTAGTTTATATGGCGGCAGTCAGTGCGCTTTATGACCATTGGTGACCCGTCTGTTGTGACAATTTTATGTGTCGTGCCATTCGTAGTAGTGTTGAGGTGGGCTGACGAACTCGCTCAGGGGCCGTCGGGAACGAGAATCGGTAGTACACGAGAATCACTAACCTGATGTGCCAGGGAATCTATCAGTGTCGGCGGGTCAAAGTTCCGCGAGGTGTGTCTCCGGTGTCGGGGGGCGGCGGAGCCAAAGTCCCATGAGGTGCGTCGCCAGGGTAGTGGTGTTGTACGAGGCATCGTGCCTCGGTGAAGGCTTGCATAGCCAATGATATGGCGCAGCTCAGTTTGGCATTGCAAGTGTGGAGGTTGTTGACTGCAGAGCGCTTAGACTGAAGCTGTGTAATGGAAATTTCGAGACTGTCCACCAGTGAAGGGCACTCGATGAGAGCCATGTCAAAATCATTGGGCTTGCAGCCCCCCCCCCCCCCCCCCCCACGCAGACCTTCGATGACGCATCGCCCACTGCTACTGCATTGCCAGCATCAGGGGTCCCTCAACCGCCGACACGGATCTTTCCACATCGTGCCTGCCTTCGGACCTGCAGTTGGAACACATTGTGCCATCAGCTGCGCTGGCCCAAGCTCTCTTCTTGTGCTGCTTGTGGCCACCCCCCCATGCAGACCTTTGATGCCACTGCCCACCGCTACTGCATTGCCAGCACCAGGGGCTCCATCAACTGTCGACACGTATCTTTGCCTGTCTGTGCTACATCTATGTGTGCTACCTGGCAGATTTCCTAAGCTGCCTGCATTGCTAAAGGATAACCCTAAAACTTGGTTCGCCCTGGTGGAACATCTACTGGATATCCACGGGATCTCAGACGATGACAAACGTTTCTTCTGCCTGGTGAGCCACCTCCACGAATCAGTGATATGCTACTCTTGCTGCCAGCTTTGCCCAAGTATGTGACAGCAAAAATTTTGCTTATCAAATGCCTTTCTCACCCTCCGGCCGAGGCTATCCACCACATCATCAATAACGAGCACCTCGACAACTACACACCTTTGTAGCTCTGGCAGTGCCTCTGTACACTGATTGATGATCAAGCACTACCTGATGCCACACTTTGGACTCTGTGGATGGTCAAACTTCTGACAGACCTACAGCTTCCTGCTATGGCATGTCGCTGACTGTCTCGAGGTCCCTACGCATGGCTGATCGGGCCTACACAACCATTTGTCACTGACACCGCCTGTCACAGACGACATCGCCTTCGCCTTCAGTTGGCAATACTGCTTTGCTGATTTCATGTGCTGCTGGTAGAGGTCAGCACGTGGGCCTCAGCAGCTCAGCGACCTGACCTGCCAGGGGCTTCCTCCTGATGGACTACAGGAGATACTACTTGCGCCCTCCCAAAAGCAGCCGTCCTCACCCGAGCAGCAGTCCGAGTGTTCCCGAGCCACAGCACAGCCGGCTGCATCCTCCACAAACCCCACAAAGCCTCACCTCCAACCTAACCTGCTTTGCTGGTACCATGCAACCTTGCAACTGCTGCAAGCCTTGTGCATACCCAAACGACCTTGACAGGCGCGTCTAGGTGCCACATCCTGCCATGATCATCAACAGCGTCTACCTTCTGATGCCAAACTACTTACACCAATGGGGCAATGCCTCTACGTCACGGACTTGTTGTCTGGCAGGCACTTTCTTGTCGACACTGCCGCCAATGTCAGCATTATCCCGGTCAAGCAACACGCTTTCCCCTGCTAACCTCTCACTGATTGCCACGAATCACTCTCATATTGCAGTCCTCAGCTCCATCAAGATGTCGCTTCATCTCTCCCCGGGTGCAACATTTCCTTGGACCTTCCACGTCAGCGACGTGGATGAATCTGTGATCAGATTGGACTTTCTACACCATTATGAGCTTTCACAAGACCTACAGACTGCTACGCTCTGCCATGAGTCTGGTTCTATCGTTCTGTGGTTGAACAAGTGCAGCACGTCTCCTCTTTCTGCGTCCTTGGCCACACTTTCCACATGTACTTCTCTGTTCGAAGATATTACAGCTCAGCTCTCTAATTGATCAGACGTCTACAACCGGATTGACCGACTATGCACTCATAACATGGAGTTACACTCCCGCTTTGAAACTGCTTTGGCTGAACTGGCTCATGCACAGATTACCTTACGCTGTCTCTCTGCAGAGCTGCTCCTGTCAATGCAGCCTCCCTATTCTACTGTGTCTTTGCTCTGCATCGCTCCTGTGTCGAGCTACACCTTTCCTGCTGTCGGTTACATGTGGACACAGTTGGACCTGCAGGACATCCTGCCCTTGCTTTGCATGTTACTTCGCATCGTGTGGCTGTCATGCCATGCCCACCATCGCTCCCTTCCACCGAGGCCCCGCCCACGTCACTCCGGCCCAGCTCGGACACTCAAGTTCCTGCTTTCCATGGCTACCGCACCAAGTGCTCAGCAGTCACCTACTGCTGACATTTCATACACGCCATCCCGGCACACCAAGGTCAGTCAACCACCGCCACTCGTGCTCCCCCTCTCGCCCCACCACACTTGCCTCCCTTCATGGGTCCTGGCAATCAGCAACGGCACCTGCCACTGAATCCACACCACAGACGACCCTCCCATACATCAAAAAGCTCAATATCTTAATGCTTCGACACTGTTGCAAGAGAAAGAGATAGTTCAGTAGTTACTGGCTACGGGTGTGCTCCGACCATTGGGCAGCAACTGGTCCTCTGCCATCTGCCTGGTGCCTAAGAAAGACCGTTTGCTCCACATGTGTGATGACTACAGATCCATTAATGCTAGGACTATTATAGACAACTATCCGATTCCTCATATCCAGGATTTCACGCAATTACTGCATGGCTCAAAGTTCTTTTCTGTCTTGGACTGTTTGAAGGCATATCACCAAATTCCAAGGCAGCCACCAGACATTCCGAAAATGGCGATCATTACGCCTTTCGGCCTTTTCGAATACTGCTTCATGTCCTATAGTTTAAAAAACGCTGCGCAGACGTGGCAACTAGCACTGCCTTTGCCTATTTGGATGACACACTTATCTTTTCCTCGTCTGTGGAGGAACACCAATTTCACCTTTATGCAGTGTGTGCGGCTCTTGCGGCCAATGGCATGGTTATCATCCATGAGAAATCACAGCTCTGGTCCGCATATGTTACTTTATTTGGCCTTACAGTCTCGGCCAACGACCTCCGTCCTATTGATTCACGAATTGTGATCATCCTCGCTCTGCCTCTCCCTGAAGATTATGCACAACTGTGCCATTTCCTAGGGATGGTGAACTTTTATTGGCGACATATACCTTGGGCTGCCTCTTTCCAGTTGGCTCTGATGCCCTCTCCAGTAAAAATACAATGGAAAAGCGTAGACTGGACTAGACTAGGCCAATGCTGGATACTTTCAACAATTTGAAATTGGCCATTGCGCAGGCTATCACTCTATCACACCCCGACACCAAGGCTAACGAGTTGGCGGTAGGTGCTGTCCTCCAACAGCACACTGCAGACTCAACACAGCCGCTCCATTTCTTCTCAAAAAAGCTAACTAGGAGTCAGTGTAAATGGTTGGCCAAGGCAGTCAAACATTTCAGGAGCGACGTCGGAGGATGCGCTTTCACCATCTATTTGGACTATGATCTGCAACCTGGCAAAGGTCTCCCACTGCGCCGATTCTGGCACATGGACTTTATTTGCCAACATTCAAGGGACGCTTGTTACATCTGCGGTGCAGAAAATGCAGTTGCCGACTACCTCTAGCGCATTTCGATAATCTCCGCATCGTTGAACCTAGAGGAACTGGAGCAGCTTCAGGCTGAAGACATGGGCACACAACGTCGGCTCTCGGACAACGGATCTTTGCTCGTCATCAAACCTACTGCCCTGCATGGGTTGTCAACTCCTATCATCTGTGACGTTTCTACCTTTTTGCCTAGACTCTTGGTGCCTTTACCCCTTCAGAGCGAGATTTTCGACATGTTACTTAATCTTGCCCATCCCAGAATGTGGGGCAATGACACAACTCTTAACAAAACGTTTCATCTGGCTGGGTGCGCGGCAGGATTGCCACTCATGGTCATGAGCGTGTATGCCTTGTCAACGGACTACGAAGAGCAGACATGCTTACCTATCTTTAGGACAGTTCGACGTCCCCAGGGGCCACCTGCGCCATGTGCACATTGAGTGGTCGGTTCCCTTCCCCCATCCGATGGATACAAATACATCCTTTCCATGATCAACCGCACCACCCATTAGGTTGTGGCAGTACCACTGGTGGACATTATGGCTGAGACAATCGCTCGCACGTTCATTTCGGCATGGGTGGCTAGATTTGGTTGCCCCGTCACTAACCACGGACCAGGACAGCCAATTCCAGTCGTCGCTTTTCGCTCACCTGCGTGACTTGTGCAAGATGGCGAATTTTCAGATGGCTGCATATCACCTGCAGGCCAATGGACTAGTGGAGTGATGGCACAGAACGCTAAAAGCTGCACTCATGTGCCAAGGTGGTTTTGGTCTGAGGCGCTGCCATGGGTATTGCTCGGACTCTGCTCCGTGTACAAGGAGGACCTCAATGCTTAATTGTAGGAGGTCCTGTATGGTGAACTGCTCGTCTTGCCTGCCGAATTGGTCGAGGATACTTCTCCGATGGACGCTACTGACCTTCTGGTCCTCGTCAAACGAGTGCACGCTCACGTGGCCTGCCTTCACCTGTCTCTACCTCGCGCTCGTACCGCACCACAGGTGTTTGTTCAAATGGACTTGAAATTGTGCTTGAAATTATGCAGAGGGGTCAATACATTCGTGATTCTGCTCAACGGCCATCCGAGTACGGTTTTGGTACAATGTTTAAAGCCTGTGTGGTGCATCTAGGAGCTACTTCTCGCTGCTCCCTGGCGACCTGCCTCCGCCGACGTCTCGCCCGCCGCCGCCGCGCCCCACTCCTCCCCCCCCCTTCTACTCGCCACCTCCTGTACACCTGTCCGACGCACAGGTCCCTAATGAAGATGGGCCCGAGTCGCACACTTTGCGCGCCGCGCTGGCTTTTTTGTGGACGTGTGTTAGCTCCGCCCCGCCATGCTCCACAATGCCGGCGGGGCGAAGGAGGGGGGGGGGGGGGGGGCTCTGTGGCGTCTCTGACGAGACAGTTCTTTGACTATGCTCTTTGGTTTTGTCGTCTTGTCTTTGTGTTCTAGCGCTATATTCGACAGCCATCTTTCTGTATTCGCTCTATTAAGTGACGAAATGAATGTCGTTTCGATCCTAAAAGTGTAAAGTGTGTTATTATGATTCAACTCCACGTAAAATCCACAGCTCATCTGTCCAAAGTACTTTGGACTGCCTCTATACTATGACTGTTGTGACTCAAATTTGCTAAAGGAAAGATTTATTCAACCAAAAATTGTTTCCCACTCTGATTTAAATGAAGACCAGGGGTGGTATGCATGGAACTGTCTAAAGTGCTTACTTTTATTAAGTTCACATACAGAAATTTTTTTGTATACTCCATGTATCTCTTTGTTTACTCTTCCTATCAATTTCTTTACACATGGCCAAGGACGTAGATCGAATCTGTGTGGTTGATTAACAACATCTACATTAGAATTGCCTACTTTGGGCAGCACACTTTCAAGAACAGTGATGTGTTCACAACCTTTATCTCTGGAAATATCATTTGCACCTGCACAAATTATGACACAGCCTTCTGAGTCAAGGTTTTCACATGATTTCAGGAGTGTTTTTGTCACTTCTGCAATGCCTGCACCTGGTTTGACAAAGGCGTTTACTCTTGCGTTAGTTTGTGTATCTGCCACCTTTTCTACTAACTGACATCTATGATTACGGGCAAAAATTAAGACTTTTCGTTCTTTTTTGCACATTAGTTTGTTTACGATGTGACACCTGCGAAAAATAAACAGTGAACAGCTGTTGTTGTTTGTAATTATTATCTGGACTCATATGCTTCTGACTCACATCGTTTGTAGACTCACGTTTGTGATAATGCACTGTACGATCAGAAGTATCCGGACACCTCGCTGAAAATTTCTTACAAGTTCGTGGCACCCTCCATCGGTAATGCTGGAATTCAGAATGGTGTTGGCCCACCCTTAGTCATGATGACAGTTTCCACTCTCGCAGGCATACGTTCAATCAGGTTCTGGAAGGTTTCTTGGGGAATGGCAGCCCATTCTTCACGGAGTGCTGCACTGAGGAGAGATATTGATGTCTGTCGGTGAGGCTTGGCATGAAGTCAGCGTTGAAAAACACCCCAAAGGTGTTCTGTACTATTCACGTCAGGACTCTGTACAGGCCGGTCCATTACAGGGATATTATTGTTGCGTAATCACTTCGCCCCAGGTCAAGTTTTATGAACAGGTGCTCGATTATGTTGAAAGATGCAATTGCCATCACCGAATTGCTGTTCAACAGTGCGAAGCACAAAGATGCTTAGAACATCAATGTAGGCCTGTGCTGTGATAGTGCCATGCAAAACAACAAGGGGTGCAAGCCCCCTCCATGAAAAACACGACCACACCATAACACCACCGCCTCCGAATTTTACTGTTGGCACTACACACGCTGGCAGATCACGCTGGCTGGACATTCGCCATAACTACACCCTGCCATTGGATCGCCACATTGTGTGCCGTGATTCGTCACTTCGCACAACGCTTTTTCACTTCTTACACCAAACGAGGCGTCGTTTGGCATTTGCTGGCGTTATGTGTGGCTTATGAGCAGCCGCTCGACCATGAAAACCAAGTTTTCTCAACTCCCACCTAACTGTGGAGCCTGATGCAGTTTGGAATTTCTGTGTGATGGTCTGGATAAATGTCTGCCTATTACACATTACAACCCTCTTCAAATGTCGGCGGCCTCTGTCTGTCACCAGACGAGGTCTGCCTGTATGCTTTTGTGCTGTACATGCCCCTTCAAGTTTTCGCTTCATTATCACATTGGAAACAATGGACTAGGGATGTTTAAGAGTGTGGAAATCTTACGTAAAGACGTATGACCCAAGTGACACCCAATCACCTGAACAGTTTCGAAGCTCGTGAGTTCCGCGGAGCGCCCCATTCTGCTCTCTCACGGTGTCTAATGACTACTGATTTCGCTGATATGGAGTACCTGGTAGTAGGTGGCAGCACACTGCACCTAATATGGAAAACGTATGTTTTTGGGGATGTCCTGATACTTTTGATCGTATAGCGTAACTATTTGATGCGCTCACTTTTATATTTCCAAGTTTTGCGCTGGATTCCATAGTCGTTCTTCTTTTGTTTATATCACTGGTAACTGATATTTCTTTAAGGTTGAGTCGATGTTCTGTTTGTTGAGTTTTACAACCGAGATGTTGCAGCTGTTTCTCCAGTAACGCTACAGTCTTTAAGTTCACTGATCTTACCGTTTTTTATAGATAAAATGAGACGAAAGTCATCGCAATGTTTGTATATGGATGCCACAAGTTTACATTTGCCATTGTTTTTCACTAGATTTTGATCTTGTAATGATTTCGTTTGCATTTTTTGCTTTAACTTCGCAGCAGTAACATGTTGCAAGTCGAACCACGATACTTTTTTTTTTTGCACTCAATACATAAAGACTCATTCTTTTCTACGTTATCGTGTTTAGTGCTCTTCAATTTTGCACAGTGGACTCGGTCTTGCAGTGGTATTTCCTGTTATCTCTATCCCATCACACAATACCGCTTTCCTCCTTCCAAATGTAGTGGAGAGAATTCTATACTGTTTAAAAAACCCAATCACGACGTCAAATTCTCAGCTGATAGCAATCTCTGACATCTACCCATGACAACTTATTACTAGGATTTGAATCGCAGTTTAAGAGTTTCGTGTTTAGTGTTTCTCAATACATCCCAGTGGATTTTGTGTTGCAGAGGTATCTGTCGTCTGTGCTACTATCCCATCAAGTGACAGACCCCTCCTCTTCCTTCCGAATACAGCAGAGAAAACCAGTCTAGGAATTCTGCAATGCTTTAAAAACCCAATCGCAACATCAAATACCCAGTTGATCAATTTATTGTTTTGGATTGTTGTATTGTGAGCACGCATCTGTCCAGCCCCTCCTGCAAATTGTTTACGAACATAGCACGCAACTGAGCTCCAAAGTAATAGACTTCCTGTCAAATGATCTGACTGTGTCAGTTCAACCAATAGAAGGCAAAGGAAAACAAATTCAGTAGGGTTTGGAAACTTGGTGGTTGCAGGATCGAATCCCTCCAAATATTCCAATCCTAGTATTCACCAACAGGAAGCAAGGAAAAGCTGTACCTCACAAAGGGTATCAATTTAATTAATTAGTTAATTAATCCATCAGAGTGAGGGAATATTTCCAAGACATCACAGCTGGAGGTTTACCAGGCAAACACTGCCTTGTTTACAGTTCAATCTGACCACAATCGATGCTGCGTGCAGACCCAGCATTGGCACGTGACATGACCAGTCCCCTTGAGAGAGAGAGAGAGAGGGGGGGGGGGGAGGCATGTGCTTCGGCAGGAATTTCTCAGGTATCAGTAACAAAGGTTTCCCCGCCACCTGTCGCTTTTGTTTGGGGTTTAGCGCGATACTTCACATAGCTGTGGAGCAGCAGACAGCCGACGGCAGTAGGGCGAGCCCGCTGGCGTTTTAAAGGTCCTCCAGCATTCCCTGACTGCGGACAGCCTTCACAGGTGGCGAGACATGAGAGAGTTTTTTAGATATGTTTAAGTGATTTGTGACAGTATAATTTTGTGTTTCCTTACATGATTGGAATGAAAAAGCACCACAATTGTTTATATATTCCACACACTGCAATCGATTTCCTGACAAATTCCTTAAACAAATAAATTAACTTTATTCCATACACCGCCTTGTATCTCATAAATAGTTTAAATAAACAATATACCACACACTGTATAAATTGTTTAAATAATATTCCATAAACAGCAATTGATTTGTCACCAAATTCTTATAATAAATAAATAAACTATATTCGATACACCGCCTTGTATCCCATCAATAGTTTAAATAAACAATATTCCACACTTTGTCTAAATTGTTTAAACAATATTCCATACATGTCAGTCGATTTCTTGCCAAATGACTAATCAGTTGGGTCTTTTTTCCACTGTTTCCACGTGGATAAGGGGAGGGGGAGGGCTCAGGGGTTTCCCAAGGGTCAAGGTGTTAATTACTTCATCAAGATAACTAATTAATTAATTAATCAAATTGGAATCAAAATTGTGTTTGTATCACCGATGGGACTTTCCAGAAGGGTGAGGCAGAAGGAGGAGGAGGAGGAGATGAGAAGGGGAAGCAGGAGGGGGAGAGTAGGGTTGACATGGAAAACCACTTAACTCAACAACAGGTTAATGACCTGTTAATCAAAAGGACAGATTTTCCTGATGGGGTCATAATCATAATCCTCTGAGCAGACCAATAGGTTAAGAACCTGTCAATCAAAAAAGAATGGTAGGTTTGCGACTGAATGCATACTTACGCCTGAAGTAGGCAACCTCCAACGTGGGGTGATACCCCTGTTGCCTTACTACTATTGCCTCCTCACTGTCGTCCAGTACTATTCCTGGTGTGTCATTTGCTACTTGGAAACTGTACTGACATAAATGGCTCATGCCTCACCCGACTCACACCAAGAATGCTACTTTTCTCAAAACTCGGCAGTCTGAAAAAACTGGTGATAACAGTAGGTGGGGTCTCCTCATCATTGACATCACTTTTTTGCCTTATCATTAATTGACTTGTGGAGTTTGCTGGTCTCCCATTGGGCGCCTCCCCAGGTGGCGGATAGGGGAATGCTCACCAGATATGGTGGGTACCGGGGAAATAAAATACCCGGGGTGGACCAAAACTAGCAAATGCTGCCTTGTAGTATGATATTGGCTTATCAAAGGCTAAAGGAAGAAAACCTTGAGTAAAAATTACCTGGCCCTCCGAGTTGGGGGTTGTGCAGTGGGCCAGCTCCTCACTCACATAAAAACATAAAAATGCTAAAAAACCTAATAATATGCCTCGGAAAAATTGGAACTTTGGACGACGAACTTGGCCATGAGAAACGGAAAATTATGTTTGGATGCTGGAATGTGCAAGGTATTTCCACTAAAATAAATTTACTACCTGCAGAACTTGACATGTTTAACATGGATGTGGTCGTACTCTCTGAAACAAAAGAGAGGCCAAGGAGAAGAAGAACTGGATAATTATGTACATATCTGGAGTGGGGTATCAAAAGCAATAAGAGCCAAAGCAGGAGTCTCCATTATGAGAAAGAAATCATGGAAATAAAGAATCACAAATTGGACACCCATCAATCAACGTATTATAACTGTTGAAATGACATTATTTGCTAGGGAAGTTGTGATTATTGGCGTATATGCCCCCAAGAACGACATAAAAGAGAAGGAGAAGGATACATTTTGGGACACCCTCAGGGAGACTATTGAAAAAATTCCAAGAAGAAAGGAACTGATTATCATGGGAGATCTGAATGGAAGGGTAGGAATTAGAGAATCTTGTAGAATAGTAGGAAAACATGGAGAGGACGAATATAATGACAACGAGGAACGATTGATTGCAATTTGTGAACAATTTGATCTAAATATTACCAACACATTTTTCAAACATAAGGACATTCATAAATATACTTGGCAAAAGAACACCAAAGAACTTCGTTCTATAATAGATTATCTTATCATTAGGCAAACAAGTAGTTTCAAAGCAGTAGACGTCAGATCTCATAGAGTGGATCAGACCACTATCTAGTTAAAATGAAGTCTTTCTGGACATGGAAGAATGCAAGGAGTGGTACAAGTAACATAAATAAAACGGACCAGACTGAGAAAGATGAAAATTTGCCTTTTAATATTGACAGCCTACAAGACTAAAGTATCAGAACACTCTTTGCGACCAGGAAAAGAAACTGGTTGAATCATTTGAAGAAAGTACAGAGGAAATATATGACTATATAATAGCTAATGTGAATATCATAGCAACAGAGGTGTTGGGTAAAAAAGATAGCAACCACGACCGTGCAGCAGAGTGGTGATCAGAGGAACTAGAGGTCCTCGTCAGAGAAAAAAGAAATGCTTTCCTTCAGTGGTTGAATGATAAATCAGAAGAAACAAGATCAATATACAAGGAAAAGAAGAATGAAGTGATGAAAAAAATAAGGATGGCAAAAAATGAAGCATGGGAAAGAACATGTGCCAAGGTGAATAGCAAATTAGGATTTGGGAGAGCAAAAGAAGCATGGTCAGTATTGAAAGGGCTTCGACAGCATACAAAAAGCAAAACTAATCTCCAACTGATAACACAAAAGGAATGGGAAGAGTATTTCCGAAAATTATTAAATGAGGACAGAGAAGAATATCTAGAAGAAGGAACAGGGGCAGATAAAGGACATGAAGATGATGAGATCCAGATTTTAGAAAGTGAAGTACTTCAGGCGTTGAGAACAGGAAAGAATGGTAAATCACCGGTACCAGGCAATATCAAACTGGAGTGTCTGAAATATGGTGGTGGCAAAATTGTGAAACTGATAACACAGCTCTTCAACAAAATGATACATGGACAGTCAATACCCAACGAGATGAAGCTAGGTTACATTAATACAATATTTAAGAAAGGGGATCGCAAAATTTGTTCAAACTATCGAGGAATTTGTGTTACAAACACTTTAATGAGAATGTTTGCGTAAGTAATTAAAAACAAACTGGAAAAAAATTTTAGAACCCAAGAAGAACAATGTGGATTCACGGCTGGGAGATCATGTGTAGACCATATTTTCACATTACGACAGATTTTGGAGAAACATACGGAAAAATAAAAAAAAATATAGGATTAATTTTCATATATCTAGAAAAAGCGTATGATACTGTTCCAAGAAAATTACTATGGAGAGCACTACATATGGCAAACATGAACCCTTCCTTGATGAAAATAATACAACAGATGTATAAAGATAACATTTGCCAAGTGAAAGTTGGTAATAAACTTTCCCAGAAATTTAGAACAAGCAAAGGCCTTTTACAGGGTGCGACGGGTCAGGCTCTTATCGCGCAGTTTCCTTTCCCTGAAAGAAAACCCACCTACCTCGTTTCTTAGGTAGTTGCTGCACTCGCCTCTCCTGATAGCAGCTACTGGAAAAATTGCAGAAAAGCAGTGTTGAAGAAACTGCAATTTAATAGCCGCTCACCGGAGGCCGCGATACATGTTTGCTGAAATACAATCTATGAGCAATCTTCCTAAATAAATTGAGTTATTGGAATGGTAGTAATTGTTTACTCAAACGAGAACGCGAAGTTGGTAATTCTATTTAAGCTCTTTATTGTCTTTAAGCCTGATCATCAGCCCGCTAATCTACGTTTGAAGAAAGTTCAGTTCACAATTCTATCCACACTCAAACCCCGCCAGAATTAGCTTTCAAAGTTACGGAATTTACTTAACTGCAACACAGACGATTTTCTAACATACACGTTTGCAGTCGATGTTCAATAATAGTTCGTTTTTTAACGTTAATGCTCGCCATAAGCACTTAGTAAAAGTTTACGAAGTACCGCCACGCTTTTAATTATTAAAGTTACTCGCGTCTTTCGCGGAACGAAAAGTCACAACTCGCTCGAACTCACACTACGCGTTACTGGACTCTTCCAGTCTCAAATCGCACAGTACCGAACCGATGAAGCCGTTTTATGACTTCATTTTACACATTATTCGCGAGGACACATCAAGCATGTCTCTTCTCGATCACAGTTCCTTCGCGACCCCTCATCCACTCGCGACTCACTCTCCTAGTCTGCTAACCGTCCTCGCATCTCATTGGCTCACACATCACACAGCCAATCAGAATTAACTCTTTGGGTGCGCCTCGCGCCAAAATCTAGCACGCACCAGTCATGACTTCTGAATCATTTACGTCATGATTTCTTGTTACACAAAATTTACTGTATAATTTAACAAACCGAAAGGAAAACTAGACTTTACTTTATTTCCAGAAATTATTTAAATACTCGCGAACGTTCTGGCTGCTTGTACAATACCATACACTCTTGGACATCCGACATTCACTAAGATGGGGAACCACTGGCGACTCTGTTCCCACGGTTACATCGGCTGAACACTTGCGAGTTCCAACCTAGATTTTATACACTTGCAAAGAATGGCGAATGTCCCTCTTTCATTCACTCTGGCACACTCATTCACTCTCACCTACTCATATAAAATAACTGTTCACAAAAATTCAAAACATTTATGGTTTTAACAAAGTTATAGGTGAATTTCTAAAAGTAAAATTCTCAAAATAAATACAAAAGCACGGAAGGTGATTTTGTTTCATAGTTGGATGGTCACTGAAGGTGATCTATACATAATGGTATTTATTTAGACTCGAAAATTGTAGAAATTTGCGTTTTCTGTAAGATTTTTCTAATTTCCAAAATATGCAGGTTTCAAAGCTCAAATTTGGATGACTTATTTTTATTCATAACAGAAACTAGTATATTAACTTTTAATTTCCTCAGGTTCCTCAGTTAGAAGTTATTAAAGATGAAAGTTCCACGTTATACACGCGGCTAGTTAGCGCACAGGTCTTACATTCTCACGGTACAGACATGCCATATGGTCGTGACGTCAGACGAACGGACACCGGTAATCTGCCCGCTACAGCACATATGCTAATCTGATGGCTACTTTACAGTCTGTCTACATTTCACAGTAAATATTTGATAGAAAACTGTGCGCTCGCACTAGTTGCGACGCCACAAGGGCTGTCCCATGTCACCATCATTATTTAAAATCTACATAGATATTAGCCTTAGAACATGGTCTCGTAAGTGTAATAGTATGGGATTAGAAATAAGAGACGGAGTTTACCTGCATAATTTATTATTTGCTGATGATCAAGTAGTCGTAGTACAAGATGGGGAGGATGCTAACTATATGTGCAATCAACTAGCAGTAGCACACAAAACTTGGGGTTTGAAGAATAATGACCAAAAAACAGAATACTTGACTAATGATTCAGATGAGCTATACATTGAAGGAAAGAAAATCAAGAAGATAAACACTTTCTGTTATTTGGGATCCATTTTAGAAATCGAGGGAAAATCAGAGTCAGAAACCAATAAAAGAATTAGTAGAGGACGGAGGGTCATTGGGATGCTTAACTCAGTCTTATGGAGCAGAAATGTAATGAGCATAACTAAAAAATTAATATACAAATCCATATTAGAGAGTGTGGCTCTGTATGGAACGGAGACCTGGGCAATTAACATGAAGCACATTAAAAAATTACAAGCTCTAGAGATGGACTTTTGGAGAAGATCGGCAAGAATCTCCAGGATAGAAAAGATAAGGAACACTGAAGTAATAAGGAGAATGGAAATAAAAGAAAGAATATATGACGTAATGGATAGGAAGAAATTACAGTGGTACGGGCATGTACGACGAATAGAGAAAACCAGAATACCAAAATTGATACTGGAGTGGGAATCGGAGGGGAGAAGAGGACGCCCTATGACCACCTGGATCCAAAATGTACAGCACACAATGAGGAGAATGGGCGCAGAGGAAGAAGACGCACAAGATGGAAACACCTGGAGAAATATTTTGAGAATATAGTTTAATAACGGTTATTGTTTGTATTGTAATTTCCAAGTAAAATATTATGTTGGAGATAAGCCTCTGTAACCAGGAAAAGCTCAAAATAATATAATATAATTAATTGACTTCACTTCACTGGCATATTGTGGCTGAATTTTGAAGCATCACTGCTGTACACCGATTCCTGTGTAAGTTAAACTCTCGTCCAGCTGCTAGCACAATAATTGCAACATGGCTGTAATTTTTCATAAAGGTACAGTCTTAGACATAAAAACTGACCGCCGGCCGGCAGCCACAGACAATAAGTCCGAGTCGTTCACTTAAGGTGGCCAATAAGACTGACCGCCCCTGACCGGCCATCTGCACAATCTGGCAAGACTGTAAGATGGGGAAGTGTCAAGAGGAAGTGTTGCCTACTTCCGAGGTGTTGTCGGATTGTGTGAGCCCGTGGTCTAGTGGATGACCACGAGGCCTACATCTGCGCTATTACCCTCGGCCGCCAGAAGATATGGCACAGCCGTGATCCTTGGAAGTTGAACGTCGCCCACCTAGCTTTTCAGGTATGTCGCTGCCTTATAGAGAACACGTGGGACTCTTGTAGCCTACCGGTCTACACTGTCGTGGTGGTTACTCTGCGCCAAACCAGCCCTCCGGAAGACCTTGATAGGCTACGGCTGAGATGTTGCAGCATGGAAGAGACATACCACGGACTTTTACTACAGCATCTTAAGGGAATGTGCAACACTGCCGTACTCACATGCACGGCAGGTGACGGTGAACCGTGCCAAGGCACAGATCATCAGATTAACACGTTGCCACCTTGAGGGTGCGATCGTCAGAGCGCGCACTCAAGACAGAGTGGCCCAGGAGGAACCGTCTATGTACCACGTCATTGCAGAACGACGGCGCCGACGCAGGACACTGATCCAAGCTATCACGACGGAAGACGGACGACGCCTTGATACCCAGCGCAACATAGGAAACGCCCTTCATGCTCACTACACTAGGCTGTACTCGGAACATCGACATCCCCCAGAGGTGATCGCCGAAGTCTCTCAACTCACTTATGGCTCGATCTCTCCGACAGCGGCAGCGTATTTGACTGCAGATGTAACGGAAGAGGAAATCATTGAAGCAATACAGGCTGGGGCTGCTCATAAGTCCCCGGGACCTGATGGCCTTCCTCTGGAATTTTACCGGATGTATCAACAATTGCTGGCACCAGCGTGGACTGATATTTGCCGCGATCTTATGTCTCCCACGACGCAGATACCTGGGGCCTTCCTAGAAGGACTGATTGTGCCCATACACAAACCAAGAGGCGGATCCAGAATCAGTGACTATCGGTCCTTGACCTTACTCAACAGTGACCTGAAGATTTTCACCCGGCTTCTGGCGGCACGCCTAAAGCGATCAGTACGATGTGTTGTGTCGCAGGACCAGGCATCGTTAGGTGGTGACCATAATATTCGCACTGCATTGTGCCGATATAGATCGCGCTAGCCAAAGCTCGAGAACTGCCAGGAGTTTTGGCCTCACTCGACTTTAGCCAGGCCTTTGACAGTGTCGACCACACATTTTTGATGGAGGTACTGCGACACATGGGGTATCCGGACGCCACAGTTAATGTACTGATGCGTCTCCTACGCGGCGCGACGTCCAAGGTGTTATATAATGGCCGTCTTACGCCGCCGATACAGATCCAGCGATCGGTGCGACAAGGCTGCCCTCTTTCGGCGATATTGTACGCCCTCGTCTTTGAACCACTCCTCTGTGGCCTCCGACAACGCCTGACTGGGATGTCCCTTGGTGGACACACTTTCTGCTGCACTGCCTATGCGGATGATCTGGTACTCCTTCTTCGCAATAATGACGATGTTCGTGCAGCACTGGCGTGGGTGGCGACCTACGGCGCGGCATCGGGGAGCCATCTCAATCTCCACAAATCACACGATCTGTCTACAGGCAGAGGCCTACCCGACGAGAGCGTCGCACCGCTACGAACCAGTGACACAATCCGCTGTCTTGGCATTGATTTCACATCTGACATGAAGCGTTCAACAGCCCTTAACTACAGACGTATATTGAATCAGATGAGAGTAGGAATAAGTGACCACCGTCTGAGACATCTAGACCTGCTGCAACGGACACGATATGCTAACGTCTATTTGGCGTCACGTATCCCCCATTTTGCACAGATACTCCCCATACTATCTACCCTGGCTCACCGCATGTTGACGGTTTTGGGATCCTTTGTTAATACGGGCATGTTATTTAAGATTCGTTACGAGTCCCTAACCCTCCCGAGGAGCAGAGGGGGTTTAGGCCTTTTTCATGTTCAGAACAGAGCGAAGGCCCTGTTCGTCAGCTGTCACCTGCGTCTGTGGCGACGAAGTCCGACGTGCCTCACAAGTCTCTTACTGGAAGCCTTACGACCAACCGCACTCACACCCCCTGTGATGATATCGGACATCCCAGCACCTCTCTTCTACATTAGCCAATTCTTCCTTGAATTAAGCTACATCCGCACTGCACTACTACCCACACGCTTGATGATGACGAGGGCGATATATGCTGCCATGCAAATGAACAGGACGCCGAATGTGATTGAAAGCAAACACCCCAATACAAAGCGGCAGGCAGTGAATGCCACCACCCTTGATACTGACGCGCAATCTGCATGGTACGTAACTGTTAATGGGAAACAGTTGCGCCAGTCCCGCCTACACCATATCCACCTCGCTGATTCCCCCGTGTACCACATGCCAAGTGATTGACACGGATGAACATCGTTTCGAATGCGGGTCGGCAAAGGACGTATGGTATTTGGTGCGTCATATATTGGCTTTTCTCACACGCACGACGCCCGACAGGATAACTACCCGATCACTTCTTTTCCCCGATAATATTTATTTCCCAAGAGCAAAAACGAACTCTGTGACGTGGATCAGAGGCCACGCTGTTCACTACCTCTTCGGTAGTTGCGAAAAGACAGTACCTGATTTTTGGTATTACCTCAACGAACGACATAGTGCGATCGTCAAGAACCCTAAATATAGGCAATATTTTTCTAATTTCCTTTGGAGCGCATTCCATAATCCTCCTCGCAGTTGGATTATCGATGGCATGAGAAGATAACCATAGCACCTCTTCCCAGTTCCTTTTCTTAATGAGATTTGAACAAACAACGGAAACAACACAGCAACGAGAAGACAGTCATCGAAAAATTTGCAGCGGGCTATAGTATGGAGCATCCTTTGTCGTAACGGGACGACTTCGTATTATTCTGTTTATGTAGCCGAAGAGGAACGGCCTTCCTTTTATCCATTTGTATAAAAATAAAATGAAACAAAAGTAAAAAAAAAAAGAAAAACAAACCTTCCAAAATCTTTTTCACTGTTTTTCATTTTTGTAAAAAAAAAGTGGCTAGGATAGCTGGCTATTAAAAATGTCCATTTGTGTTACGTACGCATTTTGTTATCGAAAAAAAGATGGAAACCCTCGTGCATTCTAAACTTACGGTCGCCTGTTCGCGTCCAACTGTATTTTTTTTTTTTTTCATCCAGGCCTTCGTCTAAAGTTATGAGTCTAATTGAACATCGAACATAATTCGCTTCGCATCCTACCCACCAACAATAACAAGAACTTCTACAAACAATTCCGTGGGACAGCTCATGGCTGCGACGTGATCAGAACAGCTTACGCTCGAGCGTTTTCCTCTCTACCGGCCACCACCAAACGCCACCCGCTGCCTGAAATCCGGAGCCGCTCAGGTGAATGCGGCGCGAGCTGTCAATGTATGTGTCAACTGTCATTTTCGAATTTGAAGTTCTAGTTATCATCTTACAGTTAAGCATTGGATTTTGCATACCTGAAAATCATGAACTCCGGTTAAGCATTGTACAATTGAGTCGCAATTGGAAAAAGGTGTAATATCTGCAACAGAATATATACTTTTGTTATAACAGAGGGGTGAATGCAGGGGAGGCGGCTAGAAAGATTTTAACTGTGTGTGGAGCGAGTGCTTTTGGGAAAAATACGACAGAAAAAGATATTCTTGTTTCAACAAAGATCGTTCTGGCATGAATGATTTTCCACATTAAGGAAGTCTCGACTACTGATATAGGTGATGGATTACCACTTAACCATCATGCGACATTTGCATTCAACAGGGAAAGTTCAGAAGTCTGGTGTAGGAGTACGGCTTGCTCTAATTACAAACAACAAAAATCACCGGAGTGACTATTATTGAACGTCATCAAGTCGCTCACAGAGCATTCCTATGCAGTACTGTTACTGGTAACGAGTTATGATGCCTTTATCGTTAACCTTCAAAGAAGAAATGAGAGGCTGAGCCCCACCAAAAGACATAAACTCGAGCAAAGGGTAGTGTGAACATAATAGTTTACATCTGATGGCACCCAAAATGTGTTTTGGGCTACGAATTCTGCTCCAAGGAGTGTGTGCATCACAGCAGGAATTTGTTGCCAACAACTGAGACAGTTTTCGGTCGCAGTGTAAGAAAATCTACATCACCGGTGCTACTGCATGATAACGCACTCTGCTGATTTGAGAAATAGAACTATCCAGGAGATTGATAGCACTTGTATTGATAGGGAAGCAGTAGGTCTTCACGGGCGTGGAATTTGTAAACTACTTTAGCGTTGTCAGATTATTTTAGATATCGTGAAAGAAAATTCTGCTGCTGACTAATTTCTCTTTGATGATTACTGTTGCGTTCAGTAAACTAATGGAAAACGCAATTAAAATATTCACTGTACTAACACAAATTAAATTCACCTTACTGCAGAAACATCACGACGGCAGTCTATCATAATAAAGCATTAAGTATCTGTAAGACGATTGCGCCAATTTTAACACTAATTTGTAAGATATTACCAACTTTTGACTTCAAAAAGGTCTGTATTAACTTCATTCCTGTACCTTTCGCAAGTATTATGAACATGTGGCAGTTCATAGATAAAATTATGTATTCACAACAAAAAATATGTCAGCTGAAAACAAAAGTGGCATTCTGAATTTTGCAGTACCATAAGGTTTCCTCTCTGACACTAAGAGGTACTAAATGTAGCAAGACGAATTTTGCTCGAGCATTGTCTTATTGAGTTTGTATCTGCCTGCTTGTAGCTCTGCTACAAAAGAATTAAAAATCTGGCTTTCAGCGAGTCTCGAAAGGCGAACGAAAGCAGCCTTCACCTGGTAGCCAAGCATGTTACCTGATAACTGGTTTTTCCCTAAATTGGGTAGACATCATTTTGAGGTTGAACTGTTGGCAAATGTCAATCAGACGTGTGCCGTTGGTGTGAGTGTTTCGGTGTGTTGAATTTGTACTAATGATTTTTCTATAGGTTTTTTTCTGTCCCAAATAGATAGTTGAAGTCTCCCAAGCTGTTTCACAGAAAAAAAAAGAAAGGCTCACATCGAAATAAGTGTCCAAGGAATAGAAAAGCAACTGAAATCACTCGACAGAGTTATGTCCACTGGACCTGACGGGATACCAATTCGATTCTACACATAGTAGGCGAAAGAACTTGCCCCCCTTCTAACAGCCGTGTGCCGCAAGTCTCTGGAGGAACGGAAGGTTCCAAATGATTCAAAAAGAGCACAGGTAGTCCCAGTCTTCAAGAAGGGTCGTCGAGCAGATACGCAAAGCTGTAGACCTATATCTCTGACATCGGTCTGTTGTAGAATTTTAGAACATGTTTTTTGCTTGCGTATCATGTCATTTCTGGAAACCCAGAATCTACTTTGCAGGAATCAACATGGATTCCGGAAACAGCGATCGTGTGAGACCCAACTCGCTTTATTTGTTCATGAGACCCAGTAAATATTAGATACAGGCTCCCAGGTTGTTGCTATTTTCCTTGACTTCCGGAAGGCGTTCGATACAGTTCCGCACTGTCGCCTGATAAACAAAGTAAGAGCCTACGGAATATCAGACAAGCTGTGTGGCTAGATTGAAGAGTTTTTAACAAACAGAACACAGCATGTTGTTCTCAATGGAGAGACATCTATAGACGTTAAATTAACCTCTGGCGTGCCACAGGGGAGTGTTATGGGACCATTGATTTTCACAATATATATAAATGACCTAGTTGATAGTGTCGGGAGTTCCATGCGGCTTTTCGCGGGTGATGCTGTAGTATACAGAGAAGTTGCAGCATTAGAAAATTGCAACGAAATGCAGGAAGATCTGCAGCGGATAGGCACTTGGTTCAGGGAGTGCCAACTGACCCTTAACATGGACAAGTGTAATGTATTGCGAATACATAGAAAGAATGATCCTTTATTGTATGATTATATGATAGCGGAACAAACACTGGTAGCAGTTACTTCTGTAAAACATCTGGGGGTATGCGTGCGAAACTATTTGAAGTGGAATGATCATATAAAATTAATTGTTGGTAAGGCGGGTGCCAGATTTAGATTCATTGGGAGAGTCCTTAGAAAATGTAGTCTATTAACAAACGAGGTGGCTTACAAAACACTCGTCCTACCTATACTTGAGTATTGATCATCAGTGTGGGATCCGTACCAGGTCGGGTTGACAGAGGAGACAGAAGATCCAAAGAAGAGTGTCGCGTTTCGTCACAGTGTTATTTGGTAAGCGTGATAGTGTTACGGAGATGTTTAGCAAACTCAAGTGGCAGACTACAATTAAGGCGCTCTGCATCGCGGTGTAGCTCGCTGTCCAGGTTTCGAGAGGGTGCGTTTCTGGATGGGGTATAGAATATATTCCTTCCCCCTACTTATACCTACCGAGGAGATCACGAATGTAAAATTAGAGAGATTCGAGAGCACATGGAGACTTTCCGGCAGTCGTTCTTCCCGCGAACAATAAGCGACTGGAACAGGAAAGGGAGGTAATGACAGTGGTACGTAAAGTGACCTACGCCACACACCATTGGGTGGTTTGCGGAGTATAAATGTAGATGTAGAAGTAGATTAGTATTTTCATGTCTCTTGGTGAATTTTGCTCATAGTTTTTTCGAGTGTGTTACAGAATTTTTCGACATTTTCGGTGTTTTTCTTATTTTCGATGTTCGTCTGGGCATGTGCGTTGATGAGTGTATATTTTGTCTGGGGCTCTGAATGAGCATAGTCATAAGTCGATTGTTGATGGGTGTGATTTCTTTAACAGAGTTGATGATAAGACCGTGTTCGAGAAGTGCCATGCCGAAGATTGGTGCACATTTTGCTACCTTATGTTGTGTTTTGCTCTTCAAGATGCGATGGTTCCCTTAATGCAAGGTTTCATTGTCAGTTTGTCGTGGTACTGGAAGAGCAAGCATGAGAATTTTTTGTCGGTCGATTTCTTATGTGAGATTATGTAGTTTTCGTGTTTGGATCAATGTATCGATGTTTAGTTTTTAAATGCATGTTTTCTGCTTGTATGGAAATTCACCAGAGATCTCCGATATTCTCTTCCGTACTAGCCTGGACTCCCCAGAATCCGAAAATCCAGCTGCCACTTTTCGACGGGCGGGTTGTGTACCACCTGGGGTAAAGTTGACTTTGCTTGCACAGTTAAAAAAAAAAATGGTTGAAATGACTCTGAGCACTATGGGACTCAACTGCTGTGGTCATTAGTCCCCTAGAACTTAGAACTACGTAAACCTAACTAACCTAAGGACATCACACACATCCATGCCCGAGGCAGGATTCAAACCTGCGACCGTAGCAGTCGCACGGTTCCGGACTGCGCGCCTAGAACCGCGAGACCACCGCGGCCGGTCTGCACAGTTAATGTTTGTTTCTGTTTCGTTGGTATGGCCTTGGTGATACCAGGACCAGACAGGACCAGAGGGTGCTGAAGTCTTTGGAAGAAAATATTTTCAGCCGAGCTCATTGAGCTAACAGACGGTGACCAGGGTACAGGTGATTTTCACTCAGACGTGTCTGGATTTTGTGTTCAACGGATTGAGTAGCCGTTCAGAATTGTGTTAGTATTTGGTCTCCCCAAGTATTTGATTTCCTCACTACCACCCATATGTTGGAGGCTTCCCTTTTCCGCCAACTGGATTATTATTATTATTATTATTATTATTATTATCATCATGATGTCATCAGCAAATCCGATATGGTGGGTCTTCCCATCACTGAAGTAGATGTGTATTGTTCGATTCAATATTTCCATCACATAAATGTGGGTTATAATTACGTTACATTGCTGCTAGTAGACATATTTCTCACTTTTTTCTTAGACAGTTGCTAAATGTTACTCCATCAAAGGAATTATGTGCCCAGCATTGTTGCAATACAGACGTTCAAATTATCCGTTTTCTGAAATTTCATTTCGATACCAGATCGTTCTAATCGGAATCAGCCAGTCAGTCTTAATGTGGATATCCGACTACGGCTCTCATTATACACGATAGATTGGGTAAACCACATTCTTAATCGGACTGTTGAATCTGGATCACTTATCTATCACAGGGCCTGAATTCTTAACACTATGGAAAATACTAATACAATGTGCTTATTACAAATACGTTATTTGAATATAAATATATGAAGTAACGAGAGAACAATTTATTTACAGGAACAGTGTCCCATCCATCATACCAGAGCAGTGCAAGATTGGTTTCAGGGCCAAGAGAGGATAAATCTGTTGCAGTTTGTTACACGATCACCGAACATCAACCAGATAGAGAATGTGTGGGCAGAGGTAACAAGGTCATTGTCATGTGGACCTACAAATGCAACCGACCTTTGGACGAATATAGAAAACGTATGGTGGGAAGTAAACCATGGTGCTACACTATCTATGACTTAATGAAATCAATGCCCCTACGATTTCGATACATCTTACGTAATCATGGTGGGTGGGTTGGTTACTAAAAGTATACTCGTCCACAAAATCCATGTGGGCAATTATCTGATAATCGGTCAAGCTTTGCTTTGTCGCAGCTCTTTAGCATACAAGTCCATTTCCTTTCAGCCTCCTGCTTACAAATCTTGCAATGCAAGGTAATTGAGAAATCTCATCCACTCGACGCCAACTGAGGAACTGATTGGAGCATGTGTTGTTCAACACACAGTAGTTGTCACCCTCACTGGTATCAATCACTGTTTGTGTGTGTGTGTGTGTGTGTTTTCGTGTTCACGCACAATCTGAATCAATATTATTAACATTAGAGAGACAACCAACAATAAATATTGCATCAAATATGACTGTAAAGTATTTTATTGCGATGGTAAGTTACAAACTGAATTTTTACCCAACCCATGTTCTGCATATTACGTTAAGTAAGATGTATTAACTCCATAATGTCGTTAGGAGAGACAGTGCGCTCTTATTGTCGCAGCTCGTAAGTGCAGCGACTACCAGTGCTCAATGGCGCCGCGATTTGTTTATGTTGGCTGAGCGTTGACACTGCAGAAGACGCTTCGCCATAAACAGAAAGAAATCACCTTGGCCCTGAGTGCGGTGAGCGGACATCACTACCTCCATGATCTTATAGTAGCAAACGTAAGACTCTGCTCACATGTGCCATAGAGGAATTGCAACAGGTATCATCAGAATATTTACCAGTGATGAAATGTCCACTCTATTCGAATCCCAAAAATATGAGAACATTCTCACAAAGTAATGTGAGATGATACCACATTTTTTTTCTAATACGCAAAAATTAACTGCAGAGCTTCCATGCACGCAGTAGTAGCACATAAGGAAATATTATGTCTTGGAAGCGTATATTTCATTTCCTCATCTCAAAGCGTAGCTTTTGTTTTTGTATGAAGTAAAAATAAACTGTTTAAGATTCTGAAGCATAATATGACACCAGATTCTTATCGTAGGTGCTATCGGAAAAGCAAAAAGCAGGGAGCTGTCAATTCATTTGTCCAACAGTATGTTTCCTTTCATGCACTACTGCCGCTCGGAGAATCTTATTTTAGGACTTGTGGGCATCAAATTCTTCAGCAGAATAAGCCGTATGTTACTGTGCTAATTACAGTATGGGAAAAATGCAACAAAGACGAGTTCCGCTAGAGCAGTGAGGATATTTGCACATCTCTGTATTCAGCAGTGATTGTTAACTGCCACAACACTTCACGTAATTTTGTTCTAGCATTGTCTTACGATTCCCTCATTGAGGTTGTATCTGCTTGCTTGTAGCTCTGCTACAAAGTAATTAAAAATTTGGGTTCCAGCAAGTCTCGAAAGACGTACAAAGGCGGTGTACACCTGACAGGCAAGCACGTTACCTTTTTTTATTTTTTTTTTTATTTTTTTTTAAGGGAACTTGCTGTTCCAACAGGACAATGCACGTCCGCATGTATCCCGTGCCACCCAACGTGCTCTAGAAGGTGTAAGTCAACTACCCTGGCCAGCAAGATCTCTGGATCTGTCCCCTATTGAGCATGTTTGGGACTGGATGAAGCGTCGTCCCACGCGGTCTGCACGTCCAGCACGAACGCTGGTCCAACTGAGGCGCCAGGTGGAAATGGCATGGCAAGCCGTTCCACAGCACTACATCCAGCATCTCTACGATCGTCTCCATGGGAGAATAGCAGCCTGCATTGCTGCGAAAGGTGGATATACACTGTACTTTTTTTTTTAGGAAGGCAGGGTAAACAAACATTCTTTATTCGTACAATTGTGCTGTCCTAGGGATAAGAAAAGTATCGAGACAGCAAAAAACAATTTAGAAACCAAAAAATCAACACAAAGGCCGCCCTATTTTCTATTTATTTATTTATTTATTCATTTTTTTTTTGTAACAGCAATAAAGTAAATAACAATCCTAATCACGGGCGGATCCCCCAGCTATCGGGAGGATTGTGAAAAACACTTCCATAAAAAATTGGAAAAGTAAGTCCTGTATTTCGTATGACTCCGTATGAGCTCGTGTTGTTCTTGTAAATACACTCCTGGAAATGGAAAAAAGAACACATTGACACCGGTGTGTCAGACCCACCATACTTGCTCCGGACACTGCGAGAGGGCTATACAAGCAATGATCACACTCACGGCACAGCGGACACACCAGGAACCGCGGTGTTGGCCGTCGAATGGCGCTAGCTGCGCAGCATTTGTGCACCGCCGCCGTCAGTGTCAGCCAGTTTGCCATGGCATACGGAGCTCCATCGCAGTCTTTAACACTGGTAGCATGCCGCGACAGCGTGCACGTGAACCGTATGTGCAGTTGACGGACTTTGAGCGAGGGCGTATAGTGGGCATGCGGGAGGCCGGGTGGACGTCCAGCCGAATTGCTCAACACGTGGGGCGTGAGGTCTCCACAGTACATCGATGTTGTCGCCAGTGGTCGGCGGAAGGTGCACGTGCCCGTCGACCTGGGACCGGACCGCAGCAACGCACGGATGCACGCCAAGATCGTAGGATCCTACGCAGTGCCGTAGGGGACCGCACCGCCACTTCCCAGCAAATTAGGGACACTGTTGCTCCTGGGGTATCGGCGAGGACCATTCGCAACCGTCTCCATGAAGCTGGGCTACGGTCCCGCACACCGTTAGGCCGTCTTCCGCTCACGCCCCAACATCGTGCAGCCCGCCTCCAGTGGTGTCGCGACAGGCGTGAATGGAGGGACGAATGGGAACGTGTCGTCTTCAACGATGAGAGTCGCTTCTGCCTTGGTGCCAATGATGGTCGTATGCGTGTTTGGCGCCGTGCAGGTGAGTGCCACAATCAGGACTGCATACGACCGAGGCACACAGGGCCAACACCCGGCATCATGGTGTGGGGAGCGATCTCCTACACTGGCCGTACACCTCTGGTGATCGTCGAGGGGACACTGAATAGTGCACGGTACATCCAAACCGTCATCGAACCCATCGTTCTACCATTCCGAGACCGGCAAGGAACTTGCTGTTCCAACAGGACAATGCACGTCCGCATGTATCCCGTGCCACCCAACATGCTCTAGAAGGTGTAAGTCAACTATCCAGACCAGCAAGATCTCCGGATCTGTCCCCCATTGAGCATGTTTGGGACTGGATGAAGCGTCGTCTCACGCGGTGTGCACGTCCAGCACGAACGCTGGTCCAACTAAGGCGCCAGGTGGAAATGGCATGGCAAGCCGTTCCACAGGACTACATCCAGCATCTCTACGATCGTTTCCATGGGAGAATAGCAGCCAGCATTGCTGCGAAAGGTGGATATACACTGTACTAGTGCCGACATTGTGCATGCTCTGTTGCCTGTGTCTATGTGCCTGTGGTTCTGTCAGTGTGATAATGTGATGTATCTGACCCCAGAAATGTGTCAATAAAGTTTCCCCTTCCTGGGACAATGAATTCACGGTGTTCTTATTTCAATTTCCAGGAGTGTACATCCAATAATCCATCACGGACTTAATATCGTACGAAAACAAATATTTCGTCGCATGTCCAGCGATCCAATTGACCCCATATGTCTTTTGTTTGGGAAAAAAGGTCTTGTCCGGTAGAAAAAGTACATCCGATGTGATTTCTGTGTAGTTAGTGTGCTGAAGGAAGGCCAGTATTCGACGCGTCAGCATCCAGACGTCCCTCGCTGCGCCACACATTAAACCATGTTCTTCCGTTGCTAACAGTCCACAGTTGGTGCAAAGAGGAGAATCGACCATATGAATTGTATGTAATCGACTCCTGGTCACAAGTTTACGGTTTATAAGAATATACCACATCGATCTCGCTGCTGTTGACAGTAATGGAGTATGCACTGCACACCACATGTGGTTCCACGTTCTCGACGGGTATTTGAATTCCATTATATTGCGGCCATGGTGATCCATCAAGCATCTATAGATCTCTCGAGTCGTGGGTATTCTCGTCGAAGGTACTTTCAGACGAACATAACTGTAATCAACAAGAAACGAGGCAATGTGTGCAAGAGAAGGCGAAATATTGCCCATCGCAATAGGGGGTTCGTACGAAGGCGGAACAAGTACTTCTATCAGAGCTGACGTTATGGTATGCCTTCTTTGTTGCCAATTTCGTATCATCGCTCGCATGTAAAGCGCCACAGCTTTGTTTCTCACGTTTGTGAGGTTGAGGCCACCGTTCCGGAACTGTAGCGTTAACGTATCATATTTGATCTTAAATAACATCCCAGTACTAACATAGTAAACCAAAGGCAGCCATGAGGCGGTCTGCAATACCCTTCGGTTTTGGTAGGATCTGTGCTAAATGGGGCAGTCGTGACGCTATGTCAACGTTGGTGTATGCCACACGTTGGATCATGTCGAAAGCTCTCAGTGAGTTGTTGCGTATCGTCAGACGAACATTCTGCAGAAGCCGCCGAGAACTCGCCGCCGCTGACCGCCGTAGTGAACGGGTAAATGTAATCCCCAGACATCTCAGCGATTCCACCGTCTGAAACGGTCCCGGTACGTCGTCCACACCCCGTCCAATGTGCATAATTTTGGATTTCGTCATGTTAACGGCACTGCCTGCCGCCGTCCCGTATGAGTCTAGATGCTCAACAGTCTGACGCACTTCATGTCCTGATCTGACAAGGAGGATCATGTCGTCCGCATATGCGCGACAGACGAAAGAGTTCTCATTAAACGCTATCCCAGTAAGTGAGCGCCTCATAACACACATCAGCGGCTCAAGCGCTATCGCAAACAGCATCATGGACAGTGGGCACCCTTATCGGACTGAGCTGTTAATAGGAATCGAGCCCGCTTCCCGGCCGTTTACAATCACCTTCGATGTATCCCCTCGTATTAGCCTCATAACGACGGAGATGAAAACAGGTGGAATCGCCATTCGGCTCATGACTGACGCCAAGAAGTCATGGTTTATCCTGTCGAACTCACGATCGAAGTCCACAGATGTCATCGCTGCTCGCATTTTACACGTTTCCGCAAGGGCGATAACGTCACGGTATTCACTTATCGCCGAGGAGATGTTGCTTCGCACAACTAGGCAAGCCTGATCAGGGGATATTGTCCTGGATATCGCCAGCTTGAGACGAGACGCTAGTAGTCTTGCAAAGATTTTATAATCGGTGTTTAGCATAGTGAGAGGCCGATATTGATTAACATTGCGACTCCCCGCCATCTTCGGGATGGGAAGAAGAAAGCCCGTTACAAAATCCAACGGTAGGCGCATGTCCGGACGCATCGCCTCATTGTACATCGACACCAACTGTGGCATCATCATGTCAACGAATTCTCGATAAAACTCTAGCGTAATCCCATCTGGCCCTGGTGATTTATGGGCCGCTCCTTTTTTGAGTGCCACCTTTATATCGTCTTCTGTGAGTGGCTCCATAAGCGCTGCCTTATCCGTCTCTGTCAGTGTCGTTTGCAGATGTTGCAGTATCTCTTCCCCCACGAGACGGTCCGTCGGTGTACCGGCATAGAGGTGGCGGAAATGCTCTAAAAATTTATTTGCAATGTCCTGTTGTGTTGTCAGTTGACGGCCGTCTAAACCGTGGAGCACTGTTACCAATGACCGGCGGTAACGTTTATGTTCCCGCGACACATGGTGCATCGAGGTACGTTCCCCAGTGATGGTGTCGAGACATCTTGCCCGTATTGGGATGCCACCCAGTCGTCGTCGCGTGATCGATAGGATTTGTGCCTTGACACGATGAACTTCCGCTTGATGTTCTGGAGACGGCACCTGGAAGGACAGCTCACGAAGCATGGTGTAATAATAATCAAGAGTGTCTCTTTGCCATCTCGTCTTATCCCGACCATACTGTATGAGCGCTCTTCTTATTGCCGGCTTAGTACACTCGAGCCACCATTGAAGCACGGAGGTATATGTTGGTAGACGGCGTTGACATGTGGCCCATACCTCCTCGACTCTCTGACGACATTCGGTGTCTGCCAAAAGTGACGAATTGAGCTTCCATGTCCCGCGGCTTCTCCACACACTTTGCCTAGGGAGTGCTATGGTACAAATGTAAGCCAGATGATCATTAAATGCCGCAGGCCATCGTTCCGCGTCGATCACCTTATCCTGTAGGCCAACCGAAACATATATTCGATCGAGTCTGCTCGCTGAGTGACTGGTATAAAAAGTATATCCCTCACGGTTCCTATGAATCATGTCCCATGTGTCGCTTAACTCCAGATCCCGGCATAGCACATGCAATTCACGAGAGGTATTGTAATGTGTAGTCTGGTCTTTTTGGGCTAAAACACAATTGAAGTCACCACCTATAATGAAATGATCGAATCTGCCGGTAAATAAGGGCACAATCTCTTCCGAATAATATCTCGCACGCGCCCGTCTGTTGTCGGTGCCGGAAGGGGCATAAACATTGAGAATGCGAATTCCATTAACAGTTATCGCCAGTCCTCGTGCCGAAGGTAGATAAGCCAGGTCGCGAACCGGAATCCCGTCCCGGACCAATATTGCCGTTCCACTGTCGTTGTTCGAGTGCGGCGAGGTGTAGGAGATGTAGCCATGGACTTCCTGGAACTCAGGAATGTAGAGTTCCTGTGCCATCAGTATATCCACATCCGACGCGTATATCATGTCCCTAAACAACTGCTGTTTAACGGGCGATCTAATGGTATTTACATTCACTGTCCCTATTCTGTATGCCTGGGGTCGAGTAGCTGTCATCTCCACATGATGTTAAAATGACAAAGTTGCACCGTATCGACAGTCCCTTTGCACATCCGCAGAGGGTCGCCCGACGGACGAGTCCCTGCGGTATTAGGTTTCTTGAGATGCAGACGGATGCGGGTCCCCACCAGTAGAATGGTCCGCATCGGTGATTTCATCGTCCTGCTCATACCAGCTGATATCATTGTGGTGCTCCAAATTTTCCTGTGCAGCATTGATGTGTGACATCTGTTGTTCTTTCGCACCTTTAGACTCCACCGCAGAAGGGGTAGCAGGCCCCTGAGCGGATGCCTCGTCTGAAGGACATGACATCTTTTCACTGTCCGAATTCATATGGTCTGCGACATCGGAAGCTTGTGGTTCCAAGTCAGACAGGTCCATAGTGTTAGTCTCCTCTGGGCTTCCAAGAAGAGAAGATAGCGTCTCCGAAGAGTTTAGTCGGCGCTTCTTGCGGCGCTTTGGCGAGCGTTGTTTGCGGGCCCTCACCTCGGCCTCTGGTGTCGGTGAATCTTGTATCTCCTGCAGTCTCGCCGTCGCCACAACGCCCTGGGGCCGTTCCACTTCTGCCTCCATGCCTGTTGTGACGCTGTCAACCTCTTTTTGCACCACCTGTAATGTCTGGGATTGGAGGTTTGTCGGAGCCATTCCTTCGTCAGTGGGGTCCGAAGGCGCCTCAATCAACTGCGGCGTCGGTTCGATAGTGCGTTCCGACCTCGGCGTCACCTCCCCACGAAGCGCCGCCACGTAAGTCATCGGCAGTGACGTTAGTGTAGTCGGATTCTGGAGGTCTCCGCTAGGGAGTTGCACGAGTCTCCTCTGCATACACGCAGATCGAAGATGTCCTTCACCACCACACCCGGAGCATGTCCGGGGCTGTCCATCATAGATGACAATAGCTCGACAGCCGCCGATGTTGATGTACGATGGCACATGTTTCGTAAGGGCAATTCGCACCTGTCGGACACCATTGAGCACTGGATACGTGCTAAAACTTGCCCAACGTTCGGCCGTATGACTGATAACTCTGCCATATGGCTGGAGCGATTCAGTGACCAATGATTCTGGCACCTCGAAAGGCAGCTCGAAGACTCGAATCGTACGCACGCCCAGGCCAGAATGAGCGACTAAAACTTCGCCAATATGACCATAGGAGTGTCGGAACTGGAATCCTCGTTTGGCGGCTTCAATGATCCTATCGCATGCTGCGTCGTCAATCATCTTTACGTAAAGAGTGCTGCTCACGATTGATAAATGAATTCCAATGATCTCCGTGTAATTAAGTTGCACTTCGTCCCTCAAGAAACGTTCGATTTCGAAAGCCTTCGGTCGTGCATACTCGTTACAGAACGTGAACTGTATCGTGGTTTTTCGGAAATTATGTGCCATGGCGTTCGATTCAAACAGTAACACACGCGATTGACGACGGTGTAAACACCGCTTCTTCCGCGAACGTTCGCAGCCGGGACGTAAACAAGTCCGAGCTGCTCCGCGGCTAAAGGCGGACTGTGTATTCAGCAGTGATTGTTAACTGCCACAACACTTCACGTAATTTTGTTCTAGCATTGTCTTACGATTCCCTCATTGAGGTTGTATCTGCTTGCTTGTAGCTCTGCTACAAAGTAATTAAAAATTTGGGTTCCAGCAAGTCTCGAAAGACGTACAAAGGCGGTGTACACCTGACAGGCAAGCACGTTACCTGGGAGCTAACGACCACATGGGATGTCTGTGACTTACTCATTGGCCCAGTAGCCGCTACGACAGGTAAATCGCAACAGAAGAGGCGAGAGTAGTTGTATTTCCAGTGAAGAACGACTTCCCTTGACTCAAAAGCATTAACTGATATCTTTGTGTCTCATTTCAAGAGAAAATCACATTATCCAATTGAAACGATAATGTCAAGTGAAATAAGCAGGATAGTTCTGTGCCATCAAGGAAGTAACTCGTAGGTCACAGAGTTGCCAAACATTCTGCGCTGTTGCCAAGTTTCAGTTATACTGCCAGGAAGGATACCAGGTGATGTATTCTACTAGTGACCTCGAAGGTGACTAGAGCTTCTTCTCAGAGTTGCAGGTGGCAAGGGCCTCAATATAATTATATGTCAATGAGTCTTATTCGCATTTCTGTAACTATGTTTAGGCACTAGAGTGTACTTGCTTGTAACACTTAGATGCAATGAGTGCAAACTAAATGTCATAAATTAATAACTGCGACAATTATTTGTGTTTTACTGTCTTAATCGGACCGAAACCTTGAAAGCGTATTCACCAGACACGGTCTCAATTTTTGGAGATCCTCCAGTGGTTGAGTTGGCAACGTATCTTTGCTGTACAATATTGTTATTGAGATCACTGTCATCCGCCAGAAGACAGGCATGGCCTGGTTTTTTGTTGTCAGGTTTTCTGACGGGCATTCTGCCTTCGCTCTAAACGTGGAGACTTAAGGTGAATTCGAACATTCCATACGGCGAAAAATTTGATGATTCTATTCTTACAGCTCTAACATTCAAGAAACAGTTACAATAAGCGGCAGAAAAGCGCCTGTGAACGAACAATTAATAATGCAGTAATAATTAGTGGAATCTGACAAATTCCATCTGTCATCTGATAATTGTGCAAAACTACTTGTTTCATCTGCACAACACTGCAGTATGAACTAAAGGGTTTCATAGGACTCCTATACTTAATTTCGTTGTGACCATTTTCAATGACAGTAGGGGAGGAGTAAAACCATCTGACCTGAAACATACTTTTCCTGTGGGATTTGAATCTTTGGCTACAGTTGCAGTAGCACGTCCAGTCAGGTATCAAGAATGTGAGCAATCACTTATTGCTGTAGTACAGGCTAGGGCAGAAAGAAGCAGGTTTCTGACAAAGTAAACGATGAGAGACACTGTCGCTGTCGTTTATTAAAGAGGAATTGTTCAGAAAATTACAACTATATCTAATGAAAAGAGTAGGTTGAAGTAGCTCCAGTCCGGCACTATCACTGAGTTGCCAAACATTTTTCGAATAGCACAAGATAAAAATGTGTGTGTGTGTGTGTGTGTGTGTGTGTGTGTGTGTGTGTGTGTGTGCTTTCGGACATTACCGAAGGAACAGATACTACGAATCGAAATAGACAGCCTTGTTAACCAATTAAATATCGAAGGACAGAACAACGGCATCATATGAAAATTTGTGCCTGACCAGGTTCGAACCCCGATTCGTAGTGTCTTTTCTTTCGGACATGTCCGAAAGAACAGACACCACACATATACCCATATTCAGGGTGTTTCAGGAGGAATAGTAGATATTTTAGCAGGTGGTAGTACAGACGAAGTGCATAAAAATTCCAAATAAATGCGTCCACTTTTTATTGAGTACAGAGATACAGCTGTTAGTACGCAACCCTAACAAACTCAAAGGAAAGGCAAATGAGGACGTTTAAAGTTGATTTTCAAAAATTTCCCGCTAACTTCAATGCACATTTGACTTCCCTTGATAACATCACGTGCAGCTCTTATGGGGGCGTCTTTGCGTTCTTTTATGAGGGCTGCACTATTCATAATACGAACGATCAAATCGGCTGTTGAGTTTACTTTTTCTTTGTATACTTCATCTTTAACCATCCCTGCTGACAAAAATCCAAAGAGATAAGGTGCGGGGACCTTGGTGGCCAAGAAAAGTGCCCATATCTACAGATCCATCTTCTGGGAAATGTTAGGCTTGATACTTTGTCACCTGACGACTAGAATGTGCAGCAGCTGGAGGAACATCCGCATTCTTGTAGCCAAAAAAACCTCTTCCATTAACGGTGGAAGCTCATTTTCAAGGAAGTGTAGACAACTGGGTACTGTAAGGACCAACATACGAAACGAAAATGCACTTAACCCAGCTATATGTACTCAATAAAAATTGGACACATGTTATAGGGCATTTTTATGCAATTTTTCTATACTACCACCTCCTACAATACAGGGTGATTCAAAAAGAATACCACAACTTTAGGAATTTAAAACTCTGCAACAACAAAAGGCAGAGCTAAGCACTATCTGTCGGCGAATTAAGGGAGCTATAAAGTTTCATTTAGTTGTACATTTGTTCGCTTGAGGCGCTGTTGACTAGGCGTCAGCGTCAGTTGATGCTAAGACGGCGACCGCTCAACAGAAAGCTTTTTGTGTTATTGAGTACAGCAGAAGTGAATCGACGACAGTTTTTCAGCGTGCATTTCGAACGAAGTATGGTGTTAAACCTCCTGATAGGTGGTGTATTAAACGTTGGTATAAACAGTTTACAGAGAATGGGTGTTTGTGCAAAGGGAAAAGTTCTGGACGGCCGAGAACGAGTGATGAAAATTTAGCACGCATCCAGCAAGCATTTGTTCGCAGCCCAGGAAAATCGACTCACAGAGCTAGCAGAGAGCTGCAAATTCCACAATCAACTGTATGGAGAGTCCTACGAAAAAGGTTGTATAACAGAAGATTATATTATGTTTCTTTCATTAAATACACATTTTTAAAGTTGTGGTATTCTTTTTGAATCACCCTGTATTTACTATCCCTCCTGACATCCTGAATAATTATTCAGGTCTCTACGGGTCATCGTAAGTTTTCAGTGCTAGACACACGTCATCGTCAGAACCCTCGCGGGAATTCAGTGCGGCCGCGAGCGAGTCGAATAATGTGAAAGGGGGGGGGGGGGGGTAAGTGCCGCGCATGTGGTATGCGGCAAAGATGGGAATTCGCGTCTGACGAGGATCGTGTGTAGATAGGTGCTGCAGAGAGATTGGCTGCTGTGTCCCGATAGTGCCCACAGTCAGATGTTCGAGTCCTCCCTCTGGCATGGGTGTGTGTGTGTGTGTGTTATACATAGCGTAAGTTGGTTTAAGTTAGATTAAACAGTGAGTCAGCTTAGGGACCAATGACCTAAGTAGCTTGGGCTCATAAGATATTACCACAAATTTACAAAATTTTAAATCCAAAACACTGCATCTCGGTTCTTACAATAGTACGATAGGTGCGCACTGGTTAGATGTAACTGAAGAGAGACTCCAACTCGGATTGAGGTTAAGGGAGAATCCCAATCTCATGGCTACGAACAATTGGGAGCGGAAACTCAATGTCATCGGAACCTTATTGAAGGACCATGACATGCGATCGTTAAACTGACTGCAGAAAGTTCATTTTATAAATACATACATACCTAGCAAAATATATGATGTCGCAGCAGTCTTACCAATACCGCAGGTGACCGCACATAAAGCACAAGCTGCAGTGTGTTGGTATACGTGGAAACAAAATATTTTCAAAGTATCCTTCCACACGGCGACTTTGCAGAGGCAAAACGGAGGACTTGGAATTAAAGACGTTAAATCTAGATGTGACGCACTGTTTCTAACTTGTTCTTTTGTGGTAATACATGCCACTAAGACAGGCATCACGAAACTTCTGTTCTTCTCATTAGATACTGGGGATAGGAACGCTCCTGTTAATGTAGCACATTTAGATAATAGCCTACATTACGTCCGAAAGTACTATGTCGATTGCAGCTGTATAAGACTTCTACCAGCACAAACCAACACTAGAACTGCCTATGATTATATTACCAGACATGGTCTTCACAACCCAATTCAGGTAAATTACTGTTGTTGTTGTTGTGGTCTTCAGTCTGGCGACTGGTTTGATGCAGTTCTCCATGCTACTCTATTCTGTGCAAGCTTCTTCATCTCCCCGTACCTACTGCAACCTACATTCTTCTGAATCTGCTTAGTGTATTCATCTCTTGGTCTCCCTCTACGATTTTTACCCTCCACTGCTAAATTTGTAATCCCTTGATGCCTCAGAACATGTCCTACCAACCGGTCCCTTCTTCTAGTTAAGTTGTGCCACAAACTCCTCTCCTCCCCAATTCTATTCAATACCTCCTCATTAGTTATGAGATCTACCCATCTAATCTTCAGCATTCTTATGTAGCACCACATTTCGAAAGCTTCTAATCTCATCTTGTCCAAACTATTTATCGTCCATGTTTCGCTTCGATAAATGGCTACACTCCATACAAATACTTTCAGAAACGACTTCCTGACACTTAAACCTATACTCGATGTTAACAAATTTCTCTTCTTCAGAAATGCTTTCCTTGCCGTTGCCAGTCTACATTTTATATCCTCTCTACTTCGACCATCATAAGTTATTTTGCTCCCCAAATAGCAAAACTCCTTTACTACTTTAAGTGTCTCATTTCCTAATCTAATTCCCTGAGCATCACCCGACATAATTCGACTACATTCCATTATCCTTGTTTTGCTTTTGTTGATGTTCATCTTATATCCTCCATTCGAGACACTATCCATTCCGTTCAACTGCTCTTCCAAGTCCTTTGCTGTCTCTGAGAGAATTACAATGTCATCTTCGACCCTCAAAGTTTTCATTCCTTCTCCATGGATTTTAATACCTACTCCGAATTTTTCTTTTGTTTCCTTTCCTGCTTGCTCAATATACAGATTGAACAACATCGGGGAGAGGCTACAACCCTGTCTCACTCCCTTCCCAACCACTGCTTCCCGTTGATGTCCCTCGACTCTTATAATTGCCATCTGGTTTCTGTACAAATTGTAAATAGCCTTTCGCTCCCTGTATTTTACCCGTGCCACCTTCAGAATTTGAACGAGAGTATTCCAGTCAACATTGTCAAAAGCTTTCTTTAAGTCTACAAATGCTAGAAACGTAAGTTTGCCTTTCCTTAATCTAGCTTCTAAGATAAGTCGTAAGGTCAGAATTGCCTCACGTGTTCCAATATTTCTACTGAATCCAAACTGAGCTTCCCCGAGTTCGGCTTCTACCAGTTTTTCCATTCGTCTGTAAAGAAGTCGTGTTAGTACTTTGCAGCTGTGACTTATTAAACTGATTGTTCGGTAATTTTCACATCTGCGAGCACCTGCTTTCTTTGGGATTGGAATTCTTATATTGTTCTTGAAGTCTGTGGGTATTTCGCCTGTCTCATACATCTTGCTCACCAGATGGTAGAGTTTTGTCAAGACTGGCTCTCCCAAGGCTGTTAGTAGTTCTAATGGAATGTTGTCTACTCCAGGGGCCTTGTTTCGACTCAGGTCTTTCAGTGCTCTGTCAAACTCTTCACGCAGTATCATATCTCCCATTTCATCTTCATCTACATCCTCTTCCATTTTCATAATATTGTCCTCCAGTACATCGCCCTTGTATAGACCCTCTATATACTTCTTCCACCTTTCTGCTTTCCCTTCTTTGTTTAGAACTGGGTTTCCATCTGAGCTCTTGATATTCATGCAAATGGGTCTCTTTTCTCCAAAGGTCTCTTTAATTTTCCTGTACGCAGTATCTATCTTACTCCTAGTGAGATAAGCCTCTACATCCTTACATTTGTCCTCTAGCCATCCCTGCTTAGCCATTTTGCACTTCCTGTCGATCTCATTTTTGAGACGTTTGTATTCCTTTTTGCCTCCTTCATTTACTGGATTTTTATATTTTCTCCTTTCATCAATTAAATTCAATATTTCTTCTGTTACTCAAGGATTTCTAGTAGCCCTCATCTTTTTACCTACTTGATCCTCTGCTGCCTTCACCACTTCATCCCTCAAAGCTACCCATTCTTCTTCTACTGTATTTCTTTCCCCCATTCTTGTCAATTGTTCCCTTATGCTCTCCCTGAAACTCTTTACAACCTCTGGTTTAGTCAGTTTATCCAGGCCCCATCTCCTTAAATTCCCACCTTTTTTCAGTTTCTTCAGTTTTAATCTACAGTCCATAACCAATAGATTGTGGTCAGAGTCCACACCTGCCCCTGGAAATGTCTTACAATTTCAAACTTGGTTCTTAAATCTCTGTCTTACCATTATATAATCTATCTGAAACCTGTCAGTATAACCAGGCTTCTTCCATGTATACAACCTTCTTTCATGATTCTTGAACCAAGTGTTAGCTATGATTAGGTTGTGCTCTGTGCAAAATTCTACCAGGCGGCTTCCTCTTTCGTTTCCTACCCCCAATCCATATTCACCTACTACGATTCCTTCTCTCCCTTTTCCTGCTGACGAATTCCAGTCACCCATGACTATTAAAAGTAGGTAAATTAACCTACTAAAAACTGGATGAACGTCTGGAAAAATATCAACAGTAAAATTCTACTAACTAGAGTCAGTGCAGTATGGTACGACGTTGTAAACGGGACCATACACACAGCGGAACGATTATGGAAAATCAAATTAAGACCATCTCCATACTGCGACAAATGTCGGCTTGTAGAAACTGTAGCGCACATGTTTTTTTGTGAAAATTGAATCAGAATTTGGAACTGCAATAGGAAGGAATCAGCACTATCAACAGAACGGCAGAAAGTCATATACCGATAACTGAAGCTTTACAACCCGATTGGAAATGTTACCCGTCCTCAAAGAATAACAGTTTTTCTTGGCTTCTGGGACAGTTTGTGTTTTACGTGTTAACATAAAAAACTTCGAACTTAGAAGAGTACATGTTTTATATTGCAGAAGAACATTTTAAACTGAAGAAGAATAACAAATATAAGGAATGGTTTCAAAATGTTTTGTCTGTTGCTTTATGTGGGCTACAAAGATGTGGACAGTTTTATTGATTAGAAGCAGAATACTATTCGTTCACTATTTTTTGTTCCTGGAATCTTCTTTTACGTTGGTTCTAAAGTCAGAACTTTTCTAATTTGGCAAAACCCCTCCAGCTCTGAAATTTCTTTCATTTGTTGATTAATATATGGCTTCTTTACAGACCTCATGTGCATCCAGCGCATAATAACTCAAATTGTCGGTTCTAGGCGCGCAGTCCGAAACCGTGCGACTGCTATGGTCGCAGGTTCGAATCCTGCCTCGGGCATGGATGTGTGTGATGTCCTTAGGTTAGTTAGGTTTAAGTAGTTCTAAGTTCTAGGGGACTGATGACAACAGCAGTTGAGTCCCATAGTGCTCAGAGCCATTTGAACCACTTTAACTCAAATTGTGATATGTTTCTGAATGAATGTTTGGTATGTAATTTTCCGTCACCCTTTTGACTGTTATAAGTTATGTTCTACAAGGAACACAGGAGGCGGAAATCTGTAATTTATTTTACCTTAATTACCACTTCAATTTTGTTCTACAATTTAAGGCACATATGGCAACAAACATGGAATATATGGGAATGATGCAGCTACTCAGTTGACAGGTTTGGGGGAGCCATGGTGCCCAGACCTCGGATCTTCGACCCCTGCCCTCTTTGCCTCCACCTACCTGGTGCTGAAAGACTTCTCAAACTTTAAAAAAAAAATAGTGCAGTGGTCAGCGCGTCTGTCTAGTAAGAAGAAGGTCCAGGTTCGAAGGCCGGTCGGTCACAAATTTTCATCTGCCGCCGTTGCTATATTTCAACGCGCTGTGACAGTGTGGACGTTCGTCCTTCGATATTTAAGATGCAATTGTTTTTTGAGACAACATAGGTGATTTGCGAACATTTGTCTTGCCATCAACGTACCGGGACTTCGCCGGCATGCAACCCTTAGTCATTGCTTTGTGATGACGCTAACCCATGTCATATACATGCGAATCAGATTGTAGCGCATATTTAGTCAAATGACGAATGGTCAATATACAAGTATTTACGAACAGTAGAAGCAGCATTGCAGCGAACTGATCACTTAACCAAGTGCAACGTAGAATACCTGTGTGATGAGTCATTCCAGCTGCATAGCTGAGGGTAATATTTGTTAAGCAAATTCACTGCAGATTTAATGCAATACCCGCACGATGATCTCTGTAGTCACATTGTATTATTAGCAGCTCGCGGAGGAAGTACTATGTTCGTTAAAACGATTTACTCAAGCTGATACAAAATAAAGAAAAGCGATAACCCCACCACACTATCTTTACTTAAGTAGGTAGTCAGCGCTTAATTATGTGCGCCACCTGTAAACAGTTTGACAACCACACCAACACAACTACTGCCGACCTGTACCATTATCAACACGAAGTTGAAACTCGCATAGATTACAAGTTGCTGATGTTTGTCAAGAATAGCGGCAAGCGCCTCATAAATGTGAAGTTCTATTTCCATTACGCCTAGGACGGAGAGAATCCTAAATAATAGTAATAGGTCACCCAGCGAAGAGAAGAGTCGACGTATTGTCTCACCTTCTTGCAGTCTGATATTAGTGCAGTTCCCGATGGTTTAACAATAACGGGTTCTTTTGCCTATTGAAATACTCACATGAAAATTATCAAAGTGTAATGGCTAGAATGCTCAACTACCTTAATAACACGTCATTCTGGATTGAATACAAATCGGAAAGTGACGTAAATTTGACATTACCGTCCATCTCCTGACGACTTACTGAATGAAGTCTGAAGTACACCCACAGTTGTGTTGCCTGCCGCATGGATTCTGTGAAGTGTTGTGGCAGCTGGCAGTCATTCCCGAATACAGACACGTGTAAATATCGTCACTGCTCTAGGGGAACTCGTCTGTGCATTTTTCCCATACTGTAATTAGCACAATAACATACGGCTCATTCTGCTGAAGAACTTGATGCCCACAAGTCCTAAAATAAGAATCTCCGAGCGGCAGTAATGCATGAAAGGAAACATACTGTTGGACAAAAGAATGGACAGCTCCCTGCTTTTTGCTTTTCCGATAGCACCTACGATAAGAATCTGGTGTCATATTATGCTTCAGGATCTTAAACAGTTTATTTTTACTTCATACAAAAACAAAAGCTACGCTTTGAGATGAGGAAATGAAATATACGCTACCAAGACATAATATTTCCTTATGTGCTACTACTGCGTGCATGGAAGCTCTGCAGTTAATTTTTGCGTATTAGAAAAAAAATGTGGTATCATCTCACATTACTTTGTGAGAATGTTCTCATATTTTTGGGATTCGAATAGAGTGGACATTTCATCACTGGTAAATATTCTGATGATACCTGTTGCAATTCCTCTATGGCACATGTGAGCAGAGTCTTACGTTTGCTACTATAAGATCATGGAGGTAGTGATGTCCGCTCACCGCACTCAGGGCCAAGGTGATTTCTTTCTGTTTATGGCGAAGCGTCTTCTGCAGTGTCAACGCTCAACCAACATAAACAAATCGCGGCGCCATTGAGCACTGGTAGTCGCTGCACTTACGAGCTGCGACAATAAGAGCGCACTGTCTCTCCTAACGACATTATGGAGTTAATACATCTTACTTAACGTAATATGCAGAACATGGGTTGGGTAAAAATTCAGTTTGTAACTTACCATCGCAATAAAATACTTTACAGTCATATTTGATGCAATATTTATTGTTGGTTGTCTCTCTAATGTTAATAATATTGATTCAGATTGTGCGTGAACACGAAAACACACACACACACACACACACACACAAACAGTGATTGATACCAGTGAGGGTGACAACTACTGTGTGTTGAACAACACATGCTCCAATCAGTTCCTCAGTTGGCGTCGAGTGGATGAGATTTCTCAATTACCTTGCATTGCAAGAATTGTAAGCAGGAGACTGAAAGGAAATGGACTTGTATGCTAAAGAGCTGCGACAAAGCAAAGCTTGACCGATTATCAGATAATTGCCCACATGGATTTTGTGGACGAGTATACTTTTAATAACCAACCCACCCACCATCATTACGTAAGATGTATCGAAATCGTGGGGGCATTGATATCATTAAGTCATCGATAGTGTGCACCAATCTTCGGCATGGCATTTCTCGAACACAGTCTTATCATCAACTCTGTCAAAGAAATCACACCCATCAACAATCGACTTATGACTATGCTCATTCAGAGCCCCAGACAAAATATACACTCATCAGCGCACATGCCCAGACGAACATCAAAAATAAGAAAAACACCGAAAATGTCGAAAATTCTGTAACACACTCGAAAAAACTATGAGCAAAATTCACCAAGAGACGTGAAAATACAAATGGGAGACTTCAACTCAATTTGGGACAGAAAAAAACCTATAGAAAAATCATTGGTACAAATTCAACACACCGAAACACTCACACCAACGGCACACGTCTGACTGACATTTGCCAACAATTCAACCTCAAAATAACGTCTACCCAATTTAGGGAAAAACCAGTTCTCAGGTAACATGCATGGCTACCAGGTGAAGGCTGCTTTCGTTCGCCTTTCGAGACTCGCTGAAAGCCAGATTTTTAATTCTTTTGTAGCAGAGCTACAAGCAGGCAGATACAAACTCAATAAGACAATGCTCGAGAAAAATTCCTCTTGCTACATTTAGTACCTCTTAGTGTCAGAGAGGAAACCTTATGGTACTGCAAAATTCAGAATGCCACTTTTGTTTTCAGCTGACATATTTTTTGTTGTGAATACATAATTTTATCTATGAACTGCCACATGTTCATAATACTTGCGAATGGTACAGGAATGAAGTTAATACAGACCTTTTTGAAGTCAAAAGTCGGTAATATCCTACAAATTAGTGTTAAAATAGGCGCAATCATCTTACACATACTTAATGCTTTATTATGATAGACTGCCGTCGTGATGTTTCTGCAGTAAGCTGAATTTAATTTGTGTTAGTACAGTGAATATTTTAATTGCGTTTTCCATTAGTTTACTGAACGCAACAGTAATCATCAAAGAGAAATTAGTCAGCAGCAGAATTTTCTTTCACGATATCTAAAACAATCTGACAACGCTAAAGTAGTTTACAAATTCCACGCCCGTAAAGACCTACTGCTTCCCTATCAATACAAGTGCTATCAATCTCCTGGATAGTTCTATTTCTCAAATCAGCAGAGTGCGTTATCATGCAGTAGCACCGGTGATGTAGTTTTGTCGGTCGATTTTCTTACACCGCGACCGAAAAGTGTCTCAGTTGTTGGCAACAAATTCCTGCTGTGATGCACACACTCCTTGGAGCAGAATTCGTAGCCCAAAACACATTTTTGGTGCCATCAGATGTAAACTATTATGTTCACACTACCCTTTGCTCGAGTTTGTGTGTTTTGGTGGGACTCAGCCTTTCATTTCTTCTTAGAAAGTTAACGATAAAGGCATCATATCTCGTTACCAGTAATAGTACTGCATAGGAATGCTCAGTGAGCGACCTGATGACGTTCAATAATAGTCACTCTGGTGATTTTTGTTGTTTCGAATTAGAGCAAGCAGTACTCCTTAATGTGGAAAATCATTCATGTCAGAACGATCTTTGTTGAAACAAGAATATTTTTTTTCTGGCGTGTTTTTCCCAAAAGCATTCGCTACACACACAGTTTAAATCTTTCTAGCCGCCTCCTCTGCATTCACCCCTCTGTTATAACAAAAGTATATATTCTGTTGCAGATATTACACCTTTTTCCAATTGCGACTCAATTTTACAATGCTTAACCGTAGTTCATGATTTTCAGGTATGCAAAATCCAATGCTTAACTGTAAGAAAATAACTAGAGCTTCAAATTCGAAAATCTACATCTACATCTACATCCATACTCCGCAAGCCACCTGACGGTGTGTGGCGGAGGGTACCCTGAGTACCTCTATCGGTTCTCCCTTCTATTCCAGTCTCGTATTGTACGTGGAAAGAAGGATTGTCGGTATGCCTCTGTGTGGGCTCTAATCTCTCTGATTTTAGCCTCATGGTCTCTTCGCGAGATATACGTAGGAGGGAGCAATATACTGCTTGACTCTTCGGTGAAGGTATGTTCTCGGAGCTTTAACAAAAGCCCGTACCGAGCTACTGAGCGTCTCTCCTGTAGAGTCTTCCACTGGAGTTTATCTATCATCTCCGTAACGCTTTCGCGATTACTAAATGATCCTGTAACGAAGAGCGCTGCTCTCCGTTGGATCTTCTCTATCTCTTCTACCAACCCTATCTGGTACGGATCCCACACTGTTGAGCAGTATTCAAGCAGTTAGCAAACAAGCGTACTGTAACCTACTTCCTTTGTTTTCAGATTGCATTTCCTTAGGATTCTTCCAATGAATCTCAGTCTGGCAACTGCTTTACCGCGGATCAACTTTATATGATCATTCCATTTTAAATCACTCCTAATGCGTACTCCCAGATAATTTATGGAATAAACTGCTTCCAGTTGCTGACCTGCTAAATGATAAGGGACCTATCTTTCTATGTATTCGCATCACATTACAATTGTCTACATTGAGATTCAATTGCCATTCCGTGCACCATGCGTCAATTCGCTGCAGATCCTCCTGCATTTCAGTACAATTTTCCATTGTTGCAACCTCTCGATACACCACAGCATCATCTGCAAAAAGCCTCAGTGAATTTCCGATGTCATCCACCAGGTCATTTATGTATATTGTGAATAGCAACGGTCCTATGACCCTCCCCTGCGGCACACCTGAAATCACTCTTACTTCGGAAGACTTCTATCCATTGAGAATAACATGCTGCGTTCTATTATCTAGGAACTCCTCAATCCAATCACACAATTGATCTGATAGTCCGTATGCTCTTACTTTGTTCATTAAACGACTGTGGGGAACTGTGTCAAACGCCTTGCGGAAGTCAAGAAACACGGCACCTACCTGTGAACCCGTGTCTAAGGCCCTCTGAGTCTCGTGGACGAATAGCGCGAGTTGGATTTCACACGACCGTCTTTTTCGAAACCCATGCTGATTCCTACAGAGTAGATTTCTAGTCTCCAGAAAAGACATTATATTCGAACATAATACGTGTTCCAAAATTCTACAACTGATCGACGTTAGAGATATAGGTCTATAGTTCTGCACATCTGTTCGACGTCCCTTCTTGAAAACGGGGATGACCTGTGCCCTTTTCCAATCCTTTGGAACGCTTCGCTCTTCTAGAGACCTACGGTACACCGCTGCAAGAAGGGGGGCAAGTTCCTTTGCGTACTCTGTGTAAAATCTAACTGGTATCCCATCAGGACCAGTGGCCTTTCCTCTTTTGAGCGATTTTAATTGTTTCTCTATCCCTGTGTTCTCTATTTCGATATCTACCATTTTGTCAACTGTGCGACAATCTAGAGAAGAAGCACAGTGCAGTCTTCCTCTGTGAAACAGCTTTGGAAGAAGGCATTTAGTATTTCGGCCTTTTGTCTGTCATCCTCTGTTTCAGTACCATTTTGGTCATAGAGTGTCTGGACATTTTGTTTTGATCCACCTACCGCTTTGACATAGGACCAAAATTTCTTAGGATTTTCTGCCAAGTCAGTACATAGAACTTTACTTTCGAATTCATTGAAAGCCTCTCGCATAGCCCTCCTCATAGTTGACACATACATTGACAGCGTTGCGCCGCGTTCACCTGAGCGGCGCCGGATTCAAGCAGCGGGTAGCTTCTGGCCGGTGGCCGGCAGCCGCTGTAGCGAGAGGAAAACGCTCGAGCGTAAGCTGTTCTGATCACGTCGCAGCCATGAGCTGTCCTGCGGAATTGTTTGTAGAAGTTCTTGTTATTGCTGGTGGGTAGATTGTGAAGCGAATGATGTTCGATGTTCAGTTAGACTGATAACTTTAGACGAGGGCCGAGAGGAAAAAAAAAGGAAAAATAAATTTCAGTTGGACGCGAACAGGCGACCCTAAGTTTAGAATGCACGATGGTTTCCATTATTTTTTAAAAAATCTCATCTTGTTCGTTTTCGTTCGTTGTATCTGCTCGGGGCGGCTGTCGCAAGACACCTAGTTCAGTTCGTCGTTGCTACATTAACCCAGTTTTTTTATTACAGAGAGCAGCTAACCCTCTGACCGAACGCGCTTTTTTTTTGTCTCTCCATTTTGTTCGTTGTTGATCGTTATGTTTGTTCGTTGCGGACGTCACATGACATCCGGTTAAGTTCGTTTGTTGATCGTTTCACTCAGTTTTTTTATTACAGAGGCCAACCAGCTCTCTGACCGAACACGCTGAGTTACCGTGCCGGCATTTCCACTAGACCACGGGGTCACACAATCCTACAACACCTCGGAAGTAGACAGCACTTCCTCTTGACACTTCCCCATCTTACAGTGCTGCCAGATTGTCTAGATGGCCGGACTTAGAGTTGTTAGGGGCGGTCAGTCTTATTGGCCACCTTAAGCGAACGACTCGGACTTGGTCTCTGTGGCGGGCGGCTGGCGGTCAGTTTTTATGTCTAAGACTGTACATGACTGTCCAGACACTATTTACACCATTCGACAAGTGAAGCACACAGAAGGGAAGAAGGGAAAAGAACTTGGGATTATGGGCCCACTTATCAGCCTGATGTTGCACCTCCTCTGATCTAGATCCATGCATAAAGCCATTCTATGGTCTCCTCAGGCATGTTGGCCACTGACGTTATGGATACTGGCAGTGGGACAGACTTGGCGCCTTGCCTGGTACAACATGTGCTCCACTGGGAACAGATCTGGAGATCTTTCTGTCCACATGAGTACCTCAATGACATGCACGCAGTTCATAGAGACTCATTCCTTGTGTTAATCTGCATTCTACTATTGCAAAATGGCACCAAAGTACTGTCACACGAGAGGTAACACGTAAGGATCCAGTACGTCCACGACTCTCTGTTCGGCCTTCTGAGTTCCCTCCGTCACTACCAGCCTCGACTTGATGTCATATCCCGTGGCTGCCCACATCGTGGTGCCATGAGTATCACCGATAAGCCTCGCCAAACAATGGAAAAATGAGACCGCTGCACAGCCTCCAATGTCGCTGACAATGATTATCTGGGATAGTACAGAACGGCATTTTTTTTATCACATTCTGATGCCATTCATCAGCAACCTGTGCTTCCCGTTCACAACACTACACCAAACACAGATGTTTATAATGTGCTGTTAATGGCAGCCTCTCCTTTTGATGGTAATTCCCTAGCCCAGCTGTTCTTAGTCTCTGACCAGTGCTATGGAATGCACAGAACATTGCAGCATTCCCATTACTTGATCTCGGATGACAGCTGCAGATGTGAATGGTTTACAATGTGCTTGGTGCACAATATGGCGATCCCCCCTCATGGTGGTCAGATGTGATGGACCAGAACATGGACTATGAGTATCCTTGCTGATTCATTCCCATGCAGTCCAACATCTTCGACCAGCCAGTCGGATGGAGACCCCACAATGATGCTCCTACGAAACTTCGTTAGGGGTTGATGGATGTGTCTCACACGAATAAATGGTATCTCCATGTCCTTCGTAGTGATCACCAAACACCCGACACTGTTCATGCTCCTTCTATACACCATCAGCACTTGTCACAACAGTAAACACAAACAACATTAATACACTGTACTGGCTGTTATACCTGTCACATAGTATTGCAACTCTTATGGCAACTCTTATTATGGTATCTGTGTGTATGAACTTGACATGCGACCATCGTGTTCTCACTGCTTTATTTTTAGTTTTGTGTCAGGCAGTGCATATTACTGTTCGGCGTAACAGCAGGCGCAGGCACAACGATCAAGAACGGAAGAGCAGAGAGGGTTGTGAGACGACGTCAGCCAATAGTACGCTGGCGAACTCCTCTCTAGGATGACACCAAGACATAAGTGGCCTCTACACGAAGAGAATATAAACGCCTCGCTGCCTAGCCGTGACGGAGCAGAAGAACTGTCACACAAACGCTGCAGTAGTGACATGAACTGTGTTGTTTTGCTTGCAATGAAACTGTATATACCGAAGTACACTGATGATTTACATGTAGCCATTTGCCTTCGACACACCTTTGTCAATACGCAAAATACTGTCAATTTAACTTAGTGTAACAAACTCCATCAATACTATTTGCATGAATTGTTGTGTAGCGATCCGAGAAAACAGATTCCTAGGCACCCTATATTAGACAAATGGGCAGAGCACAATAATTACACTGCCTTCACACACATTGTCTAACTCCGAAATTCAGTAATTTCAGCTTCGAACTCTTCCATTTGATCGGTGTTTGCACACAAGAACAATATGGGAACTGTGAGACCGCCTGATGCAAAACACTTTTTGTTATTTATTTCACGTTTTTGTATCTCTTTACTAACAGCAGCTCACACAGATGCAGATAACATGATGTATGCCGAGAAAACGGCAACAAAAAAAACGCAGAAAATATGCCGCAAACAGCAGCAACAATTTTAAAAGCATGGTGTAACGTATAATAAATATGATAGTATGAAGGTGTTCACAGAAAACAACATTAAAAAAACAGTACTAATATAATAATGTTTTACAGATTTTTATACTCGTAAGTATCCTATTTTCTGCATGTTCTAGATTTAAAGAACCCACTAATGATGGCGATATTTGTCGCTGGAAGTACACTACTGGCCATTAAAATTGCTACACCAAGAAGAAATGTAGATGATAAACGGGTATTCATTGGACAAATATATTATACTAGAATTGACATGTGATTACAAAAAATGGCTCTGAGCACTATGGGACTTAACGTCTCAGATCATCAGTCCACTAGAACTTAGAACTACTTAAACCTAACTAACCTAAGGACATCACACACATCCATGCACGAGGCAGGATTCGAACCTGCGACCGTAGCGGTAGAGCGGTTCCGGACTGGAGCGCCTAGAACCGCTGGGCCACCAGCGGCCAGCATGTGGTTACATTTTCACGCAATTTGGGTGCATAGATCCTGAGAAATCAGTGCCCAGAAAAACCACCTCTGGCCGTAATAACGGCCTTGATACGCCTTGGCATTGAGTCAAACAGAGCTTGGATGGCGTGTACAGGTACAGGTGCCGATGCAGCTTCAACATGATACCACAGTTCATCAAGAGTAGTGACTGGCGTATTATGATGAGCCAGTTGCTCGGCCACCATTGACCAGACGTTTTCAATTGGTGAGAGATCTGGAGAATGTGCTGGTCAGGGCAGCAGTCGAACATTTTCTGTATCCAGAAAGGCCCATACAGGACCTGCAACATGCGGTCGTGTTGGGTCTTGCAGGGATCGAATGAAGGGTACAAAGAATGTTCAAATGTGTGTGAAATCTTATGGGACTTAACTGCTAACGTCATCAGTCCCTAAGCTTACACACTACTTAACCTGAATTATCCGAAGGACAAACACACACACCCATGCCCGAGGGAGGACTCAAATCTCCGCTGGGACTAGCCTAACAGTCCGGGACTGTAGCGCCTTAACCCCTCGGCTAATCACACGAGGCTAATGAAGGGTAGAGCCACGGGTCTTAACACATCTGAAATGTAACGTCCACTGTTCAACATGCCGTCAATATGAACAAGAGGGGACCGAGACGTGTAAACAATGGCACGCCATACCATCACGCAGGGTAATACGCCAGTATGGCAATGACGAATAGACGCTTAAAATGTCCGTTCACTGCCATGTCGCCAAACAGAGTTGCAACCATGACGATGCTGTAAACAACACCTGGATTCATCCGAAAAAATGATGTTTTGCCATTCGTGCACCTAGGTTCGTCGTTGAGTACACCATCGCAGGCGCACCTGTATGTGATACAGCATCAAGGGTAACCGCAGACATGATCTCCGAGCTGATAGTCCATGCTGCTGCAAACGTCATCGAACTTTTCGTGCAGATGGTTGTTGTCTTGCAAACGTCCCCATCTACTGACTCAGGGGTCGAGACGTGGCTGCACGGTCCGTTACAGCCATGCGGATAAGATACCTGTCATCTCGACTGCTAGTGATACGAGGCCGTTGGGATCCAGCACGGCGTTCCGTATTATCCTCCTGAAGGATAAGATGCCTGTCATCTCGACTGCTAGTGATACGAAGCCGTTGGGATCCAGCACGGCGTTCCGTATTACCCTCCTGAAGGATAAGATGCCTGTCATCTCGACTGCTAGTAATACGAGGCCGTTGGGATCCAGCACAGCATTCCGTATTACCCTCCTGAAACAACCGATTCCATAATCTGCTAACAGGCATTGGATCTCGACCAACACGAGCAGCAATGTCGCGATACGATAAACCGCAATCGCGGTAGGCTACAATCCGACCTTTATCGAAGTCGGAAACGTGATGGTACGCATTTCTCCTCCTTACACGAGTCATCACAACAACGTTTCACCAGGCAACGCTGGTCAACTGCTGTTTGTATGCGAGAAATCGGTTGGAAACTTTCCTCATGTCAGCACGTTGTAGGTGTCGCCACCGGCGCCAACCTTGTGTGAATACTCTGAAAAGCTAATCATTTGCATATCACAGCATCTTCTTCCTGTCGGTTAAATTTCACGTCTGTAGATCATCAACTTCGTAATGTAGCAATTTTAATGGCCAGTAGTGTAGTTCTAATGGGCAGCAGTGTATACAGGAGAGATAAGTGGGCGCTCGGTTTTGCCGCAGGCCTGCACGGAGCCGCCGTACCTCTCGGGGTCTATCTGCTGGGCGTGCCCCTCGGCGGGCGCCTCGCAGCCGTAGACGGCGCGCGCCACCTTCTTGACGATGTCCTCGGGCGGCGGCGGCAGCTGCCCCTCCTCGACGGCGGGCGACAGCGCCTCGGCGTAGTGCACGATGGTCTTGCCCTCGGCCAGCGCTTCGACCAGCTCCGGGGGCGGGCACCTCTCCAGCTCCTCCTCCGGCACCTCGGGCGGCGGCGGCGGCGCGGCCACCGACTTCGACTTGGGCTTCCCCTTGGGCGGCGGGGGTGGCGCCGGGGCCTTCTGCTTCGGCTGCGGCTGTGGCTGCGGGGGCGCTTCTGCCGCCTCGGCCCCTTCCCCAGCTTCACCCTCCACAACCTCTTCCTCGGGCGGGGGAATCACCTTCACCGGCACTTCGCCGTAGAACAGCTGCGTACGGGACACACAGACCGTTAACACAGCTTACGGAAAAGAACAGGTATACCTGGAATAAAATAACTTTTGACTGACAAATTGCAGTGGCGGCCAGAGGCATACTGAGGTCATCCTGCGCCCGTGGCCGAACTGCCAAAGCTATTCCCTCCTCCCCCCCCTCCCCCCCCCCCCCCAGATGTAATTTTTTCCTACGATATTTATGCAGCCTGGCAATGGCAAGGAAAGGGTTTCTGAAGAAGAGGAATTTGTTAACATCGAGTATAGATTTAAGTGTCAGGAAGTCGTTTCTGAAAGTATTTGTATGGAGTGCAGCCTTGTATGGAAGTGAAACATGGACGATAAATAGTTTGGACAAGAAGAGAATAGAAGATTTCGAAATGTGGTGCTACAGAAGAATGCTGAAGATTAGATGGGTAGATCACATAACTAATGATGAAGTATTGAATAGAATTGGGGAGAAGAGGAGTTTGTGGCACAACTTGACAAAAAGAAGGGACCGGTTAGTAGGACATGTTCAGAGCCATCAAGGGATCACAAATTTAGCAATGGAGGGCAGCTTCGAGGGTAAAAATCGCAGAGGGAGACCAAAAGATGAATACACTAAGCAGATTCAGAAGGATGTAGGTTGCAGTAAGTACTGGGAGATGAAGAAACTTGCACAGGATAGGGTAGCATGGAGAGCTGCATCAAACCAGTCTGAGGACTGAAGACCACAACAACAACATTTAGAAAAGCAGGGTTAATAAAAATTAGGCATTATTGAAAAATATACCTGAAATAAGTTATGTAAATGGAAAATACTGTACACAACAGAAGAGATGTATCATTGCAGAAAATTACAAATTGTATAAACTTTCTAAAACTATTGAAAGTAATAGCAAATTACCTTTTATTATTTATGATACTGTACACTGATTAAAATAGCTTCGCGGTTGACACTTCAGGACGTCATGTGGTTGGGACCAGCCGGCAGAAAATTGCAGCTCCTTCTTCAGCGCTACACGCTTGCTGTGTTGCCAGTTTTGTCGGTACTGAAAGTCTTGTCAAGAATAGTTCGCTACATGCTGACAACACTGCCTCCCCCTCCCTCACAAGGCCACCGTCAAGGGCGTAGGTTAAGAGAGCACGCAAAAAATACGATTTAAGAACTAAACGTGAGATGTAGGGGTGTTCTCCTACCTCTCGTGTTCCTATCTTGTGCCTAGGAGAAGAAACGTTTGCTTCTGCCCGAGGCTGTAGCCCCACTCTGTGGTCACAGCTTCGTTTCATCCATGTAGCGTTATAAAGAAGTCATTGCTGTCTAAGAGGCATCACTTTGGTTACGTGTCAGCAGTGTACTTGATTCATACAGCTGCCAACTACACTCATAGCGCACATTCAGCTGTGTGGTGTGGGTTTCACTACTACTTCGCTACTGTAGTGCAGAGTATCAAAGATGTCCCGTTACACGTTTCTCCAGACATTCAGACATTTCATTGAAAACGTCCTCAGCAGAGTTCAAGCTGTCATAAAGCCAAAGAGTGGGGACACCCCATATTAATGACCACTAATAACTGTCTGGATACTTTTGATCAGAGAGTGCATACTGGCATTTGATTGGAATATCTTGTTACAATGCATGCAAACCACTGTCGTTGCAACTTACTTACAAAATAATGTAACATACACAGTTGGGTTGGACAAACCATTCTCGCATTCGAATGGGCTCACAATTTCTCGAGATTTGATGTAAACTACATCGTGCTCGAGCACAGCTGTGATATACATCGTGTAAGATAGCGATACCAGTAATTTAGAGGGTTTAACGAGAATATTTGTTTATGAATTGAACAACTTTTTCATGCTGCAATACAAGGTTATGAAAGCAAAGGGAGCCATGCACAGGTATCCATACAGGTCTAACAAGGATGAGGCACTAGCACCCCTTTCATACATGACACCTGAGAAATACCTGTCGAAATATGTGTTCACCTAGGCACCATTGCCGGTGCAATGACACAGTGCTGCAGTTTCAGTGCTGAGAGAGATGTAATGGGACATCCCGTCAATTACTTATCAGTCCCTTAGTAGAATTCGTAAACTGTCGCAAAAATAGTTAACAGTCGCTTTTGTAGGAGATTTCATGATATCTCAGCTTGCCTGCTTGGAAATTCTTGTCCTAACACGACGTGTTTCCGAAAATATCCCGAATAACACCCAATGCATTCATCCGAGCAATCCTAATGGGCAGCCTGTTCATCACTATATTTACCCATCAAACTGCTGCTGCTGCCAGTGTGGGAGTAACATCCGCCATTGTTTTCTGCCGACGAGGCTTTCAGTGGCAAAGTTATTTTGTAGAGATCGCCATATTGCACTGACAGTTAAACCCTGCAAAAGTGGCATACAGATCGTCAAATATGCAAAGAGTCTTACTGAATTACACTGCTCTGCCACTGAGAACTGAAGCTTGAATATTAGAGAGTGGAACTGATCTCCAAGCCAGCAATATATCACCGCATACCATGTCGATGTAGTAAACATACAATTCGTATCCTGCCCCATACAAAATCGTCCCTTTTGCGTCATTCATATAGCTATCGACAACTAGACACTCATACACATACCGCGAAGACAGATAGCACCGTATATACTCCTCACAGCACTAGATATTTTCCCACAGCCAACAGTCACAGGTCATCTGCTCCCGACGCATGACCAGAGCGCCCTCGGTGGACTGAAGTCACTCTCAGAACTGTTCTACAAATTTGGGGTCGGCTTCCCTTGGTACAAATGCGTTACTGTTTCTGGACCCGACCTGCTTGCTTGCTTGCTTTTCTGCACACATCTCCAAACTCTGGGATTACAAGAACACATGTATTTTCACATGGTTTGCCATAATATTATACCATTTACGTGATACTTCTCGATATCAAGCACATAGCAGTATCCTACCGATTGCTCGCACAACATAATTCCGAAGATATAGACTGCAAATTATTTCTAAACAAATCCGAAACTTCAGCGAGGTGGAGCGTGCTGTGAACCACTGAATAACTAGAAACTTATCCCATATTCAAAGACCTTTATGTGTGAACTCGAAAAAATAGAGGAAATTGATATTTCCACTCACAAATACCGATGTCGGTAATGTAACAGAATCCAAATCATCCCTATAATTTACAAAGTCAACTAAGGTGTTCCTCACGTCTAGAGAACCATCAAATGTGTCTTCCACCTGTCTTTCACCTGCTAGACGCATACACCACAATCGATGTTACCTCAACTAAATAAAGGCGCGAAATGTGCAGAAGCAGACAGCCGAACAATTTACATGGGAGGGAATAACGGTCCAGCAAAACAGATGTCAGTATTGAATTTTTTCAAATTTCCATGCGATCACGAAAGCTGCCAAACACATACTAAGTGTTAGTTCGCTATTCGGCCGTCTAGAGGATGACACAGTTAAGTCAGCTACATTCCTGCAACCCAACAGGCCTTTCCAGTCGCGCAGCTGCTTTTGTTAGCCAGAAACGTGAATCATTCCCGCCACAGGTCACCGGCACTGCACGCCAAAAAAAAAAAAAAAAAAAAAAAAAAAAAAAAAAAAAAAAAAAAAAAAAAAACGGGCCTCATATATATTTTATCCCTGTACTTACAATTAAATATTATGATCGTGGTCTCAATTGGACAATATTCAACAATGAACGAAGTATCGGAAATACACCCTGCTGACGGCTGTGGCTCTGGAAATAGAAATACCAGTACCATTCTTCTGACTTGACATACTCTTCCCTTTGCTATCACAGTATTCCACTTCAAATCCATGCCTTACTTACGACTCGACGCAGTCATTCCCTTGCACATGTTGGAACACACACACATAGCTAACAGCGAACCTATCATGCACCTTCTACTACAAAGTACAATACTTCGCCAATAACTGATTGCCAGCGATTCGAAATAATACTGACCGAAAATCAGCCTTGGATGGACACGTCTCATATGTTTTCTTGTGAGTGGTACCACTGTGTCTTAGAAAGTGAGGCGTAATCATCTTACAAACCACCAGACGTTAAAAAACACAACCATATTACCATCAAAAGGTGTCTTGGTTCTGCAGGGGCATACAAGGATCCATGTTAAAAGTTATACTGTCTTTATAAATCTACATATGGTGAAACTCCCCTTAGAAAAATTATAACAAGACTATGCTTAAACTGACACACAATATTTTTAGCGCAACGCAATCTGACTTTCAATAATCCCTACAAAAGAATGACCCTGACTAACAATAACCTATACCTTTCACAAATCACTTACCTCACAAAAAAATCTTCGTTACTCGAACTACTGCAATACAGCGAGCACCACTACTGACAGCTAAAAAAAAGATTCAAACTACGGAAGGCACTAACTACTGATAGGTATAGTTATCAAATGAAAGATTTTAATAGAGAACAAACAGTGTATTTACCTTAATAGTCAAAATATATATGATAGTTCATGACATCCAGTCTTACAAATTACAAAACTCCGCCATCTCTCTCCCCACATCCAGCACTGCTGGCGGCTCACCTCCAACTGCGCAACGCTACGCGCTGTTAGCATCCAGCTGCCGCTGCCCAACACTACAATGGCAGACAACAATGCAAACCAGCCACATACTGCACACGGCACAGCCATTGATTTTCATACAGAGCGCTACCTGGCGGCGGAGTTACCAATAAAAAAAACCTAAACAGCCTACTTACAATGGCATTAGATCTGATTGAAGTGGTTTTTTCCAGACAAATACCGTGAGACTGAATATAGATGGTGATTACCGGAGTGCAGTTACACGTCACTGGCAGTGCAACCTCGTAATAAAATTACCGAATTTAGAAAGTGATTCGGCTAAGGAGCATGGTATGAAACCAATATTTGCAATTCCCTCATGCCGTCGCCGCTAAATATTCCCCCATTATTTGTAACGCATTCTGTCTCAATGCCATGTTGGAGTTTCAGTGATATATTGACTGGGTTATAGGCGATGGTTTATTGAGAAGTATCACAAACAATAGTAAATGGTGTGCTGACTGCGGTCGTAAAATATGTACACTAGCTTTTCAGATCTCTAATGCTACGCTCTTGGTAGAAATGCTGTCTGGGATTTGGAATCAAGTCTTTCCATTCAACCACATACCTGTGGTGGATCCTATGGAGAAGTCGTTGCATAATTACAACCATTAGTGAATCATATTTCTGGCACTATCATATCTCAAAACGTCTCACCTTTCTCGAACCTATCTGTTACAGTAAAATTCCAATGTGGTTTTAGGTAATCCCTACGCATCTTGCAACTGCCCCTCAGTCTCTGCACTACCATCCCTGCAGCTTTGCGCATGTGATCGTTCCAATGTAAATCAGAACTGAGTGGAAGTCACAGGGAGCTACAGGGTGTTTCAAAAATGACCGGTATATTTGAAACGGCAATACAAACTAAACGAGCAACGATAGAAACACACCGTTTGTGGCAATATGCTTGGGACAACAGTACCTTTTCAGGCAGACAAATTTTCGAAATTACAGTAGTTACAATTGTCAACAACAGATGGCGCTGCGGTCTGGGAAACTCTAGAGTACGATATTTTCCACATATCCACCATGCGTAGCAATAATATGGCGTAGTCTCTGAATGAAATTACCCGAAACCTTTGACAACGTGTCTGGCGGAATGGCTTCACATGCAGATGAGATGTACTGCTTCAGCTGTTCAATTGTTTCTGGATTCTGGCGGTACACCTGGTCTTTCAAGTGTCCCCACAGAAAGAAGTCACAGGGGTTCATGTCTGGCGAATAGAGAGGCCAATCCACGCCGCCTCCTGTATGTTTCGGATAGCCCAAAGCAATCACACGATCATCGAAATATTCATTCAGGAAATTAAAGACGTCAGCCATGCGATGTGGCCAGGCACCATCTTGCATAAACCACGAGGTGTTCGCAGTGTCGTCTCAGGCTGTTTGTACCGCCACAAATTCACGAAGAATGTCCAGATAGCATGATGCAGTAATCGTTTCGGATCTGAAAAATGGGCCAATGATTCCTTTGGAAGAAATGGCGGCCCAGACCAGTACTTTTTGAGGATGCAGGGATGATGTGACTGCAACATGGGGCTTTTCGGTTCCCCATATGCGCCAGTTCTGTTTATTGACGAAGCCGTCCAGGTAAAAATAAGCTTCGTCAGTAAACCAAATGCTGCCCACATGCATATCGCCGTCATCAATCCTGTGCACTATATCGTTAGCGAATGTCTCTCGTGCAGCAATGATAGCGGCGCTGAGGGGTTGCCGTGTTTGAATTTTGTATAGATAGAGGGATAAACTCTAGCGCATGAGACGTTACGTGGACGTTGGCGTCATTTGGACCGCAGCTGCAACACGGCGAACGGAAACCCGAGGCCGCTGTTAGATCACCTGCTGCACTAGCTGCGCATTGCCCTCTGTGGTTGCCGTACGCGGTCGCCCTACCTTTCCAGCACGTTCATCCGTCACGTTCCCAGTCCGTTGAAATTTTTCAAACAGATCCTTTATTGTATCGCTTTTCGGTCCTTTGGTTACATTAAACCTCTGTTGAAAACTTCGTCTTGTTGGAACAAACTGTGTTCTAGGCGGTGGAATTCCAACACCAGAAAAATCCTCTGTTCTAAGGAATAAACCATGTTGTCCACAGCACACTTGCACGTTGTGAACAGCACATGCTTACAGCAGAAAGACGACGTACAGAATGGCGCACCCACAGACTGCGTTGTCTTCTATATCTTTCACATCACTTGCAGCGCCATCTGTTGTTGAAAATTGTAACTACTGTAATTTAGAAAGTTTGTCCGCCTGAAAATGTACTGTTGTCCCAAGCATATTGCAACAAACGGTGTATTTCTATCGCTGCTCGTTTAGTTTTTATTGCCGTTTCAAATATACCGGTCATTTTTGAAACACCCTGTATGTCTACCACATTGTGCAACCCATGTAGAAACAAGCTAAGCTGAGTTACTGCGACAGGACAGTGTTTTGACAATTCGATGGAAACGGGAACTGGGAGAAGGACGAGGATTTTGCTGCTGCACTGTGGTGCATCGCCAAACTACGTAAACGTTCCACAGATGTGCGTCCCTCAGGGTCATTCACGTCTATCACCCCAAATGCTATGTTCTTTATTCTGTACCATCCAACAGAGAACAATTATGAAGTATAAAAGTTCCACTAACTTAGAGCTCGATAAGACTTTTACCACATCTCTCTCCTCCCATATATCGAAAATAAATACCCTCTGCATGCCGGCATCGAACACATGTGACGATCCTTTTAAATATGCAGCTATTGATCCATTGCACGGACCAGTGCAAAGGTGCATCGCTTATACTCTAGGAGGATGACCGTATCCCGCAAACTATACTATAAGTCAAAGAGACCCTCCCTGTTCATGTTTGAAACATTGTTTTTTTCTGCAGTAACACACTTTGTACACTGCCATACATTTTGTTTTTCCGCCATGGAACATTAACATGTTCTGATCCATTGCTTCTCACAGAAAACTAGACGTCGCACAGTATAAGTCATGTTTTTTCTGGTGCTACCATCACACACCACACACGCTGCATGATTTTAAATAAAAGACAGTTACAACATAAGGAAACGAAGAGTTTGGCGGCGTTGTGGAAAGTTTCCAAACTGCTGTCCGAAGGTGATTGGCGACCTTTACATTTAAACTCATCTGTCACAGTGACAGAATAACTGATGGCTCTGCGTTCTGTTTCGAGTGATTCCTCATATTTCAGTCATGCACGGGCTCTCTGTTTTGCTGCTAGCCATCCCCAGAAGGTGTTGCCACTCCATCAAAACTCTTTCTCCAACTCATACAAGCGACGTCAGTCAATCATTATGTGCTATCCAACAGCATACCGGTGGACTGTTTGGATGGAAAAGGCACCATCGATGTACTGTAATAAGAAGCATCACACTTGATATTGCAAACAATTTTAGCAATTTTACAGTAATCCCAACACCGACCAATGGTGTGATAGCATGTTTCTCGATTTCAGTATCAGAGTTAAACAGCCCCTTCTCTACTTTGCGAGTATCATTGCGATTGTAGATAGATGACTGTGCAATCATCAAAGTATACCAGACTCGGCTCTACATATTTCTAGAACTTCGAACATAGGGTTTAATTTTGTGATCTATCTCTATGTGGATGGGAGTCACAGAGCATTCTCGCAGTCTTAGGGTAAAAGTAGAGACTGAAAGACACCCTTGCACTGTCTTCGTTTGACCAACCAGCTCTGCTGCGCCGTTACCAATTTAATCTGCAGCTGACCAAAAGTAGACCGCTACATTCCAAACTCGTGAATGAATGGAGCTTGCCGAGTCCTCACCCATCCAAGTGCATAAGATTTCTCCAGATGTGCCCATTTTGAGGACGTTAGCACCCCTTATTAGTGTTTGTAGTAGATTTGAAAGTGTTGTGATGTAGTAGCAGACGGTTAAGAAGAACAAGAAATGGGTGATTTTTGTGCATGATCGAGCTCCAGAGCGATGGAGTTCGAAACATTTTATGTAAAACAACTACGTTATCAATTTTAAAGTATTGTTCTAGTGTCTGGAATCAGTAACAGGAGGGTATTGGTAAGAGGGATCATAAACACACACACTCCTAAGGCTACACAGTTCTGCACTTATAATAGGCTATAATGTTAGATGGCTTCGGTTTCTGACCTGTCAGCCATGTGGAATGCAGCGCTGTTAACATAACAATGTAAGAAATATATTTCCAGTGCGTGACATACATCCTTCATGCAGGCTTCTCTACGATAAACTATGGTAACAAACTGTAAAATGAGAAAAACTATGTCCTTAAAAAATCAATTCTGTGTGATACTTGCACAATGTAGCTTTACAGAGATGTATAGTGTCCACTGTTCACACACGATCACCGATCAGAAATTATACTATGCTCGCCTCAGTCCTACACAAAATTATCATTAGTAGCGGAGAATACCTCTTAGTAGGAAACAGATAAACGCATAGCAGCCGGCATCAACATGTGAAATTACACATCATGCCGCCACTAACTAATGTAAACAGAACACCTGTCAAGCAGATGTATTCATGTGGATTGCAGTGTCTCACAAACACCTATCGCTAACTTAGAATCATCTGAGTTATGAAACTGAAATCTCAATTTTATACCCAATATCTGACAAGGGAATGGAGAACATCACATAAATCTTGTTCCTTTAGAGGAATGTGTCGAAACAGGATGGTCATGTTTCATCACACATGAGATGGAAGTCCTCTGATGATGGAGAGGTTTGCTGTTAACGATCTCAAGTAGACAGTGCTCTAAGTCAAATACAGAATACATGGTTGTATACGAGCCGATGTAGGCTATGCCACGCGACTGATGCATCCTGACAGAATAGCGGAAAAACGGTAAAATGACCTGAACCAACATCTGCCTCCCTCTCTAGAATGTATTATCAGTCTGTCATTAAATCATACCTCGTTACAGCTCCATCTCAATTGGTCTCCCCACCTACTCTCTGTCATCCTTTAACTGAGATGCATGTAAGTTTAGAGGCGGATGGTTCTCTGTTTTCGTGACCTTGAAGGGAGCAGGGACACGAGCTTGAGCGAGACTTGCTTCATCAGATATGATCATGGTAATGATGTGAGAGATGATCTGTACCAAGGTAATGGGGGTACGCAGAAAAACTTTACAGAGAACAAGGTACAAGATACTATTAAAGCCAAAATAGTTGACCTTGATGTACCCATTGTGCCTGACAGACGTGCTACGACTAATTTGATGTCACAGGGAAAGTGTCAAGAATTGAAGAAACGTGGATGTATACCCACACTGCCAGTGCAAAATTGCAAGGTACAAATATCCACTGGTCAGAAATCTAAATGAGTCAAGATAGAAGACTTAATTCCCACACAATTAGGACAGTTTTCTGTACGATGCAATTTTTGATAGTAGTGAAGTTAACAGTTGATTGTTTAGTCGGTGTGGATACATTTAGGACATACCAAATACAATTTGATGTAGGAAAATGCCAATGACATTTCACTGTAAATAACCAATTATTTGTAATAGACCTAATCAGGGGTAGTACTAATATATGTAAAACTGAAGTTACTCACGATTTTGAAGTTCAGTCGGTAAATCCCATAGTTATTTTTGTCAACACATACAGTAACGAACAGTCGTCAGCAGAAGAAATAAACTTCGACGCAATAAGCACAAAGGTAAGTCAATCAAACTGACTGTCTAAAGAACAGCAAGCGGAACTTAGTGAACTGATACCTGCTTATGTACCTGTATTTGAAAAAAAGACTAGGTATTATTAAGGATTTCGTGTACAAAATGGAAGTGTATCCCCATGAAACTTTTTGTTCTACCTCATACCCTATGCCATTGACAAAGAGGGAAGCAGTAAGAAAAGAGATCAACAGGATGCTTGAATGGGACATAATACAACCATCATTTTCCCCTTATTGTAGTCCTATTTTGGCTGTTAGTAAGCCAGATGGCAATGTGCGCTTGGTCCTCGACGCACGTAACATTAATAAGATTACCGCACCAGTCCGAACACGCCCAGACAATTTAGAGGAACAGCTTATGGAATTCCACAATGTTAAATTTCTTACTATAATCGTCCTACAGTCTTCATATTGGCAAATAAAACCAAATGAAGAAAGTCGGGAGTATACCACCTTTGTGTGTGGGGGCAGGAGTTTCGAATTTCAAGTATTACCATTTGGATTGAACTTAAGTGCAGGTGTATTTATCTCTGCACTTGACAGAGTGCTAGAGTCCGAACTTTTGAGTAACGTAATAGCACACGTGGACGACCTTTCAGTCGCTACATCCACTTGGGTAGAACATTTAGGATTACTTGAACAAGTATTGAGCCGTTTTTCCTAATATGGAGTAACAGCAAATTTCAAGAAATCTAATTTCGGACAAGAAAAGGTAAAAATTTTAGGACACTTAATTTCTTCGGAAGGCATACTGCCAGATCCTAAAAAATTTGATGCCATCAGGAACTACCCTATACCTCAAAACAAGAGACAATTAAAGGCGTTCTTAGGCCTAGGGTCATTTTTCAGGAAATTCATCCCTAACCAACTTATGAACAGTGATTCTCTACTGAGTCTTCTTCGGAAAAACAGATCTTTTGTGTGGGGCAAGCAATGTCAAACCGATTTCGAAAACATCAAGCGAGCCCTAGTAAATGATATTTTATCCCAACCAAACATGAAGAAAGACTTTTGTTTATGCACCGACGCGTCTTCTCACGGTCTAGGTGCATACCTTTTTCAAATGGTAGAAGAAGAGGGAAATTTCATCCCTAAAGTAATTAGCTTCGCAGGTCGCATTTTATCCGAAGCTGAAGTTCATATTCAGTCACGGAGTTATATGGTTTGGCTGTAATTTGGTTCTTTAAACAGTTTGAATATTTCCTTTGGGGTAAACACACCAAAGTGTACTGTGACCATCAGTCCCTATCGGTTTTGTTAACTTGTAAATTGCTACACTGACAGATAGGAAATCAAAACAGAATAGCTGATGCTTTTTCTAGTCTAACACAAGGCGTCGAGGAAGTTAACGATCTCTTAGAGCAGGAAGGTGAAGAGGTATGATGATGGAGGACAAAACACTCCGACCATACTATGTCCACATTTGCAAACATATGGAGCAATTACAGCAGGAAGACAAACGCTGGAGTAACGTAAGAGTAAAACTTCCACACAACAGTGACGAAAAATTAAAAAGGTTTTTCACTATTCACAAAGGTGTTCTGTTCCATAGGAAACCTCCTGAACTAGAGAAATGGCGGGGGTGTTTGTCAGAGGAATATGTGGATGATTTTATCTTATACACACAATGCTTGGGGCCATTATGGCACTGCAAAATGCACTGATAAAATAGATAAATATTGTTATTTACCCAACCTTAGACGAAGAGAACTACAGGTGGTAGGAAAGTGTATTGTTTGCCACAAAGCAAAACATTCTAACATCTCCAAATGGCTAGAACTACATCCCACTGTGGCTAGGAAACCTCTAGAAAGGGTTCCATTAGATGTGGCTGGATCCCAGAGGTAAATGGAGAGTAAAATATATAGTAGGCCCGTATGGTATTTTCATTACGTAAGCAAAGCTGTATGCAGTTCAGAAAGCTACAGCCAGTTCAATTATAAGACGAATTAAAACGGATTATTTTGCAAGAGTAGGAAATCTAGAAGTCATGCCAACAGATAATGCCTCATATTTTGTGGGATGCAAATGGAAAGAGTTTGTAGATTCCAACCGAATAAAACAAATTTTAGTATCCAAATTTCATCCCGCAGCGTCCCCCATAGAAAGTGTGTTTAAGGAATTCAGCAGGTTTGTGGGACCTATATACCTCGTAAACATACCAAGTGGACTGAATATGTCACTCCTTTCTTACAAGTTGTTAACAACTTTCCCGATACATCAACTGGATTTACACCAAATGAGCTGATGTTCAATTGCAAACATGTAGACGAATGGAAGAAACCTTTACCCAAGATACCGATACCGGAATTATCACTGGATAATAAAGTACGGAAAGCAGTAATCAACCTTGAAACCTGGGCTAAATATAGGAAAGGAATTTACAACAGAAAGCTGAAACGTACAACACAGTTTTACAAGGGCACAAGTTGTTACTTAGGACACTTCTCAAGTCCACAAAAATTGGAAAACTGAACCGTAAGTGGCAATTACTATACATAGGACCATACATAATTACCAAAATCCCCTACCCGGGAGCATACAGATTGACGACGGTTCAATCCCGCGTCCGGCCATCCTGATTTAGGTTTTCCGTGACTTCCCTAAATCGCTCCAGGCAAATGCCGGGATAGTTCCTGCGAAAGGGCACGGCCGACTTCTTTCCCCGTCCTTCCCTAATCCGATGAGACCGATGACCTCGCTGTCTGGTCTCCTTCCCCACACAACCAACCAACCAGCATACAGATTGGCATACGCGAACACAGGTATAGACGAGGGCCTTTACCCACATAAAGACTTGAGAACGTTTACATAGTGAAGAAGGGCTGTATACCCTCTAAGTTGTATGTTGTTGTTGTTGTGGTGGTGGTCTTCAGTTCAAATATTGGTTTGATGCAGCCCTCCATGCTACTATATCATGTGCAAGCTTCTTCATCTCCCAGTATCTACTGCAACCTACATCCTTCTGAACCTGCTTAGTGTATTCATCTCTCAGTCTCCCTCTACGGTTTTTACACTCCACGTTCCCCTCCAGTACTAAACTGGTGATCCCTTGACGCCTCAGAACATGTCCTAGCAACCGATCCCTTCTTCTAGTCAAGTTATGCCACAAATTTCTCTTCTCCCCTATTCCATTCAATACCTCCTCATCAGTTATAAGCTCTACCCATCTAATCTTCAGCATTCTTCTGTAGCACCACATTTCGAGAGCTTCTATTCTTTTCTGTCTAAACTATTTATCATCCATGTTTCACTTCCATACATGGCTACACTCCACACAAATACTTACAGAAACGTCTTCCTGACATTTAAATCTATACTCGATGTTAGCAAAGCTGTCTTCTTCATAAACGCTTTCCTTGAATAATAATATTAGATTTGGGATGCTAGAAAATCACAGTCCAGAATTCATGTTGTTAGTTTATAAGGAAAACTTTGTTTGTGTTTTGTTTTTTCTTCTTTTTCTTATATGTCAGATGTGTAAATGATAAGGTGAGTGGATGTAACAAGGAAGAATTTTACTTTTATGTGTCTAGATTCGATGATACTTTAAACACAATGCTTCGCCTAGCGCTTAGCCCAGTTGTAAATGAATAAGCGTGTACTGCTATACACAACTCGCCGTGGTAACAGAGCGACGCACCGCATGCGTACTGGGGAGAAAATTACTCAACAAACCGCAAGTGCGTGCGCGCGACACAGCTGAACGTGTTGGAGCACGTAAAATAAACAAACCCTATGAGCTACGGCCTCCACTAGCATTTTTAAAGCCTATTGCATAAACAAGGACATTGAAAATTAAGGGAGAGTCTGTACAACAAATACGACTATCTACACAATACACACAAACAAAGATAAGTCAAGGGATTATATACACAGAAAGGGATCCTAAACTACGAGATACTTACTGAAGTTATGCTACTGTGTACATTATATGTATAGGATGTTACAAAAAGGTACGGCCAGACTTTCAGGAAACATTCCTGACACACAAAGAAAGAAAATATGTTATGTGGACATGCGTCCGGAAACGCTTACTTTCCATGTTAGAGCTCATTTTATTACTTCTCTTCAAATCACATTAATCATGGAATGGAAACACACAGCAACAGAATGTACCAGCGTGACTTCAAACACTTTGTTACAGGAAATGTTCAAAATGTCCTCCGTTAGCGGGGATACATGCATCCACCCTCCGTCGCATGGAATCCATGATGCGCTGATGCAGCCCTGGAGAATCGCGTATTGTATCACAGCCGTCCACAATAAGAGCACGAAGAGTCTCTACATTTGGTACCGGGGTTGCGTAGACAAGAGCTTTCAAATAGCCCCATAAATGAAAGTCAAGAGGGTTGAGGTCAGGAGAGCGTGGAGGCCATGGAATTGGTCCGCCTCTACCAATCTATCGGTCACCGAATCTGTTGTTGAGAAGCGTACGAACACTTCGACTGAAATGTGCAGGAGGTCCATCGTGAATGGACCACATGTTGTGTCGTACTTGTAAAGGCACAGCACAGGTAGAGTATCCCGTATGAAATCATGGAAGTGAATCGAGGAAGTACAGTACATACTGAAGAAACTAAAATGAGCTCTAACATGGAAATCAAGCGTTTCCGGACACATGTCCACATAACATCTTTTCTTTATTTGTGTGAGAGGAACGTTTCCTGAAATTTTGGTCGTACCTTTTTGTAACACCTTGTATATTTTTACAGATTTAAGTATTGAAAGTACAAGCACTAATTATAATTAAGGGACCAGAAAACGCCTGCTGCAGGTAAACAAGCGAGTACAATATGAGTGGCAAACTGAATAAGAGGTCGCATCATGCATATAATACACCTTATCTTTCAGATTTATAAGATAAATAGAGACGCCACACATGACATGAAATGAGTTTGTGATAGCACGTCAGTACACTGAAGTAAAAAGAATACATGGTTGAATATATGAAAGAGGTATTAGTGACCATCGAGCCACTGTACGCTTACCTTTGAAGATTTAGCTTTAAGTTAGTATTAAATTTTTTTCTTCCAGGGAGCGATGCATCGACACTCCTAAAGTGAAGCAAGATAAACGCTTTTCGAGTGCTAGGAATCACATAAACATAAGAAAGGACCGCACCGCAAGTAAATATAGTTGTAAGTTTATGATATGTATGAATGTGATAGTGTGAAAATGTGTGTAGAAAAATACAGTTGCATTACGTCGCATATCACAATGCTGAACTAAGGTGGAGCACTACCAAATAATGAAGGGGTCGAAACCTAACTACTGAGAGAGTCGACTACTCATGAAAGCGTCAAACACCTGACTTACAACGTACTTTTTTTTGCACGTTTTTACTTATATAAACGCTATTTTACGCTCATTGTGCATGACATATAGTACTGATGATACAACTCTGTACACCTCAGCATAGGAAATGGTTATCCTTCATACAGTGAACATAAACAAGTAAATACTGAGGTGCACTTTAACACTGAATAAGTATTCGATACGATTGGTATCGTCAGGTTTGCGTTGTGTTTATAAACAACAAGCTATATTGTTCTTGGGATCACAGTTAAGTCCAGCAACGAGAAGTAACTGGGCACATAAATGTACCTCCGTGAAATTTCCTCAACCCTGCAGTGTGTAGATTCTTCCTGGAGAATGCTAGAGAGGCGAGGTCACGCGTAGTTATTTAAGCACCGCGCAGAATATGTTAGAAACGACTAGTGTTTACTTCCTTAATTCTTTGAACTTGATAAATATGCTCCTACAAGAAGTCGCTGTAAATTGAAATGGAATGTATGTCAATTTATGCCATAAAGAAAAGAAAAAAAAGGCTCTATTATTGAATGAATGTTACGTAAATAATGTAAAACCAAACGAGAGTAAAGAGTGTACTCACATAATTGGAATTAAACACTGTAACGAAATCATAATTTAACAAAATGTACTAAAACAAAATGACAATCAGACTGTAATGTATATAAGCAACGATAATGGCATGTCAGCAAATGAATAGGATAAGTTTAATTTGTAGTTGTCTTTTTTAAATTTTTTATGTGTGTAGTTTGTGGAAAGGACACTACAGAAATTTTGTGTAATGCAACAGAATGAAAGACGCTCAAAAATAAAACGCAAAAACATACGAAACATGCCAGCAAAGTGTTAAGTGGGAATGTGAGATATATGGGAATGCGATTGATGAACTAAAAATGACAATATTTCGCGTAACATGAATTTTCTGTGCTCGACATTGTCGTAAAAACGTGAATTTTCTGGGCTCGACAACGTCGTAGAAGCTTGGGTTGGGTTGTTTAGGGGGAGGAGACCAGACAGCGAGGTCATCGGCCTCATCGTTATTTTTTTTTAAGAAGTCATTTCGACAAAAACGAAAGGGTTACATCATAAAAACGTATATGACGAATATGGCGTTAAATTTTTTCTTCCTCCGCCACTTCTAAATCGTGTAACATTGAAATACAAACAAGAGGGTCCACGGAAAGGGGGGATTTCAACTCATCCAACTCCTTGTCGATGAAAAACAAGATACAGTATATTAGAAAAAAGCTCTCGATAACGTGGCGTCCTGAGCCACGTCCAATGGGCCGTGGCCATATATTGAGAAAAGGCACTCGGATCTGCGTCATAGCCACTCACCATCACATAATGTCCAACAAGCCACATCATGGCATGTTCTTCAATCGGGGAAAGAAGGTTGAATCGGGACGCACGAGAATCTCCCCCGAGGTAGCCGCCTCTGACGCCCTGAGAAGAAAAGCCAGTTGTCGGCGAAGCCATCTCCAATGGCCATGACCGCAGGAGATCAACCGATGATATAATGTACCGGTATCAGTTTCGTGGTAACGATTCCAGCGATCCGTCAGACTAAGGCCAATACGAAAAAGTCGCACGTTGATAGATACAATATCATGAACAACTTGGTGCCACGAGGACGCCACTTCAATCGGGAAAATCGGGAGGCTAACGTAAAACCAAACAATCTTCCAATTCGTTTCTGGCGACAGGGCTTCTACAGAGGGAATGCTATGAGGAACTGGCCAGCGGCATAACAGCATTTTTAGGGAGAGATTCGCTTGAGGAAGGATATTTGCTCCTAAATAACTGACTTCACGAAAAAATTCCTTAACGTGCCTTGGTTATAACTAATGCTACCAATATCTACTGGAGGTGTTAAACTCGCCGGTCGGATACAGTCATGAAGGCGAGCTGTGAGTGACTGGGGGTCGCGTAGACATGTTAAAACGGTGCGACAGATGAATGAGGCAGAAGCCTTAACTCGAATGTCAGAGAGGCCCAAACCTCCCAGCAGATGGGGGCGCGCCATTACCCCATAACACATGCGAAATATAGAGTTGCGCCAGATAAACCTGCCAGTTAAACTTTTCAACTTGTGGTACATCATCGCAGGAAGTGGAAAGATTTGTACAATAAACTAAGCCTTACTTAACACATACGTTTCCATGTCCCGGACCTTTTGAAGAAGTGAGAGAGAGCGACGCTCGTATTCAATGATTACTCCCTGAATCTTATCCGTGACAGACTTCCATTTTATCGTAGCCATCTTTAGCGGACAACTGTCAATCAAAACACCTAACGATCGATATCGGGTGACCTTCAAAGCCCATGGAATTTCAACAGCGTCAAATCCTCGCAAGCTAAATAAGCGATACTTCTGGTCATTAACCCGCGCTCCCGTAAGACGACAAAAAGCACCCAAAACTTTCTTCAGCAGTGGTATAACATCAGGGGTACGGAGAAGAACCATAACGTCATCAGCATATGTCCGAACGGTAAACCTTTCTCCCAACAGCGACCAGCCACCCAAACGAGCAGCTATATATCGCCTTAAGAGTTCCAGAAACAGAACGTAGAGCGACATAGATAATGGACTCCCTTGAAGGACGTGGTTTGCCGCTGCCTGTTATGAAGTATCAGGTGTGTATCTGTCTCGTGTGGATGACTGCGATAATTGTTTGTACACTGTGGCATTGGGATCGTATTGACATTGATGAAGGCAGGGGAGAGGCTGAAACCTGGCGCAGTTGAAATCTGATGAATCGTTTTGAAGCTCTCTGTATTACAAAGTCTGTCGGCAAGGGAATTGCCTGCAAAAGGCGAGGTTCCGCACACGATATTAAGCAGCACCTACTTTGACTCCTCATTCCTCCCGATCAGATGTAAACCGGTTATGTATCCCGTGGTCACTTTAGTCTTGGTTTCTACAAGAGAAGAGCGATCTCCGTAATAACTACACCTATAAAAAGTTTTGGTGGCACCAGTTCAACGACGTCAGGTCTGTGGGGTAGCTTTTTGAAACTTGGCAACTGTTTCGAAATTTCGAAATTACACGGCGGCTAAATTCGAGCATTGCCACTCTATTACTGCAGAAACTTTTGATCACATTTCTGAAGGCATAAGAAACTATATAACTGCTCAACATGGCAGGTTTAGGGCCCAAGAAGCTGGGGTGTCAAGCTGAGACGTGTGCCACAGGCGCCGAAGTTCAAGAATATGTATATAGAGTGATTCTAAAAGGACTTTTCTATCTCACATACACATATAATTTTATTGTGACGACTTTGGTTAAGATGCCACGTTGCGGCAAAATACTTCAAGTTTCATCCATTCACGGTTGTGGTACTGAATAGCGCCACCAGGAATGACAAAAAGTTAAAAATCGAAATGGCGAGTTCACAGGCCTTGAACGTGCTTGTTGTTTGTTTTAGATTGAAGAAATAAAGTCAACTAGGGGAGGGGGGGGGGGGGTTCAATGTCAAATTGGTAAGGAGTACAATAAGGAACCTCACACTAGTCCTACAATTTACTCTTCTCATCAGGATTTCAGTCAGACTGGTTGTAGCACTCGTCAGAACGATTCTCCAGATCGCCCACGAGTTTCTGAGGATGTCGTTGAGCGGGTGAGAGACAATTTTGTTAGTAGTTCCAGGAAATCAACGTATCGTTTTGTTTGCCGATGATACAAATATTGCAATAAATAGCAAATCAAGTGCAGTCTTCGAAAGATCGGCTAATAAAATATTTGTGGACATTAAACACTGGTTCCTGGCCAATCATTTATCACTAAACTTTGAAAAAACACACTACATGCAGTTCAGAACTTCCAAGTTGTGCCCCACGAGTGTATGCCTAACGTACAATAACACCAAATAGAAGAAGTGCACAGTGTTAAATTCTTGGGATTACAGCTTGATGATAAATTCAACTGGGAAGAGAAAACCACAGAACTGCTGAAGCGTCTTAACAAATCTCTATTTGCAGACATAGGGGATATAAAAATGAAAAAGCTGGCATACTATGCTTACTTTCATTCCAAATGTCATATGGGATTTTTTTGGGGCAATTCATCAAGCCAAGCTAAAGTTTTTCGGGTACAAAAACGTGCAGTAAGAGTTATATGTGGTGTGAACTCAAGAACATCCTGCAGAATCCTGTTTAGGGAACTAGGGATACTAACTACTGCTTCCCTATATATTATTCCTTAACGAAATTTGTCATTAAAAATACATCACTTTTCAAACCAACAGCTCAATTCATGCAATCAATACTAAAAATAAGAATTATCTTCAGAAGGATTTAAAGTTACTTACTCTTGTATAAAAAGATGTACATTGTTCAGGAACAAACATTTTCAATAACTTGCCAGCAGTCATAAAAAGCTTAACAACCGATGAAATTCAGTTTAAGAGAAACCTAAAGGATTTATTGGTGGCCAACTCCTTCTACTCCATTGATTTTCTCAGTAGCACCAACTGATTTGTATACATAAACTTCTGCACAATTTCAGTCTAGTAATGTGTTCATTGTAAATAAGTATTATAGTAGTTCTATTACATTTTAAATTCAGTGCATTAGTGTTTATAAAATGATTCTTTCATATAGTTCATTAAAAAATTCCACCTGGGACCTGTGGACTGTTACATTAGTTTATTTGTTTGAGTTGTAAATATTTGTAATGTATTATTGTTTTTCTGACATTTTCTACATCCTGTAGGACCTCCTCACTACGGATCAATTGGAATGAAAGTAAATCTAATCTAATCTCTAATCTAATAGCACGCCCTGAGAGCTTGGAGTTGCTCAGAAAACTGTCTGGACAGTGTTACGAAAGAGATTGCATCTAAAGCTGTGTCGAGTGACTTAGCTACGCGACCTAACAGAAGTAGATAAAGAAGTACGTAACGCATTTTGCGCAGAAATGGTACGTCGGATTGAGGAAAGTGAGACACTGCAAACAGTGTTTCTAGCGATGAGGCAGCATTTGATATCAGTGGCAACGCGAACAAACACGACTAAAGGATTTGGGGCAGTGAAAAGCCAAACCAGTATGCAGAATACATTTACGATAGCCCTGAATTTATTTATTTATTTATTTTTGTGCCTTACCTAAAACTAATGTGATCAGACCCTTATTATTCATGAACAAACCATAAACTGATTTATGTATCTGGCTTTGCTAGAAACTTTTCCGTTCAGACAGTTACATGCTGACTATCAAGATGATCACATTCACTTCCAGCAAAACGGAGCAGCATCTCGCTACCTCAGGGAAATCCGAGACGCTCCCGACAATGACGTTACAGGTAGGTCGTTGGATTGGTCGACAGGGGACCGATAGCACCGCCGTCCCTTTCTCCTGACTGACTGCCTTCGTTTTTTCTTTGGGAGTTCATTAAAAGCTGGGTTTACGTCTCCACCGGGGGCCGAATCGCACAGAAACCCTGAAAGAGTGGTTCGGTGGGGGCGGTGTGGAGGGGTGAGGTGGACTGCGGTAGTTGTCGTGGGGTTGTGGACCACTGCGGCTGCGGCGGGGACGGAGCCTCTCCGTCGTTTCTGGGCCCCCTGTTAACATACAACACAAGACATACAATACAATGGGGCGCCTTAGCAACATGGCTTGCAAGGAGGGGAAGGAAGCCAGTGTGTACTCCGTGTGCACACCGGGGGGAGTCATTCCGGATGTGGAAAGGATGCTTCCGGATGCCGTGAAGAGTACAGGGTGTAGCGAACTGCAGGTGGTGGCTCATATCTGTACCAATGACGTTTGTCGCTTTGGATAGGTGGAAATTCTCTCTGTTTCGGGCGGCTAGCGGAAATGGTAAAGACTGCCAGTATCGTCGATAGAACTGACTGTGGTCCTTTGGTGCAGAGCCGATTGGAGGGTTTGAATCAGAGGTTCAGGCAGTTCTGTGACCGTGTAGGCTGCAGATTCCTTGACTGGCGCCATAGGGTGGTGGGTTTCCGGGTTCCGCTTAATAAGTCAGGAATCCGCTACACACAGGAGGCAGCTACACGGGTAGCGGGGGCTGTGTGGAAGGGACTGGGTGGTTCTTTAGGTTAGAGGGTCTCAGGAAACCACGTAAAGGTCGTCCGTCTAAAAGGAGGCATGTCAAATACAGTAAGATAATTCTAGAAACGATCGGTATTGTAGTTGTAAATTGTCGTAGCTGTGGTGGGAAAGAACCAGAGCTCCAAGGCTAAATAGAAAACGCTGAAGCTCAAATAGTTATAGGTACAGAAAGCTGGCTAAAGCCGGAAATAAGTTCAGCAGAAATTTTTTCAAATTATCTAACAGTGTTCGAAAAGGATAGACTAAATACAGTTAGTGGTGGAGTATTTATTGCTGTCAGGCGTAGTTTACCTTGTAGTGAAACTGAAGTAGAAAGTTCCTGCCAAATAGTATGGGCAGAGGTTATACCTGACAATCGGACTAAACTATTAATTGGATCGTTTTACCGGCACCCGGACTCAGAAGATATAGTTACTGAACAGTTCAAAGAAAATTTGAGACTCATTTCAAATAGGTACCCCACTCGTACAATTATAGTGGGTGGTGACTTCAGTCTACCCTCGATACGCTGGAAACATAAGTTTAAAGCCGGCGGCAGGCATAAAACGTCATCCCAAATTGTACTGAATGCTTTCTCAGAAGATTATTTTGAACAAATAATTCATAAGCCAACTTGAAACGTAAATGGCTGTGAAAGCATACTTGACCTCTTAGCAACAAATAATCCTGGACAAATAGTGAGTATCGTGACGAACACAGGGATTAGCGACCACAAGGCAGTTGCTGCCTGGCTGAATGTCGTAAGACCTACAACCATCAAAAAGAAACACAAAGTATATCTATTTAAAGAAGCTGATAAAATGCTCTTAACGCCGTTTTAAGGGACAGTCTTCACTCCTTTCGATCTGATCTTGTAAGCGTAGATAAGTTCTGGAATTATTTCAAAGAGATAGTATCGACAGAAATTGAGAGATATATACCACATAAATTAATAAGTGATGGTACTGATCCCCCATGATACACAAAACGGGTCAGATCGCTGTAGCAAAAGTAGCGAAAAAAGATGCCAAATTTAAAAGAACCCAAAATCCCCAAGAATGGCAAAATTTTGCAGAAGTTCGAAATATAGCCCGTTCTTCAGTGCGAGATGCTTTTAATAATTTCCACAACGAAACTGTGTCTCGAAATCTGGTTGAAAACCCAAAGAAATTCTGGTCGTACATAAAGCACACCAGTGGCAAGACGCAATCAATACCTTAACTGTGCGATAACAAGGATGACGACGTAAACATTCCTGAAATCAAATCAAGAATAACTGCCAAGATGAGAAACATAGATTTCCACGGTGTCGCAAAGCAGCTTAAATCACTTAATAAAGGCAAGGCTTCCGGTCCAGATTGTATACCAGTCAGCTTCCTCTCACAGTATGCTGATGCAATAGCTCCATATTCAGCAATTGTGTACACCCGCTCGCTCACAGAAAGATCCATACCTAAAGACTGAAAAATTTCTCGAGTCACACCAATTCCCAAAAAGAGAATCCGTTGAATTACAAGCCCATATCACTAAAGTCGATTTGCAGTTGGGTTTTGGAACATATACTGTATTCGAACATTATGAAGTATCTCAAAGAAAACGACTTATTGACACATAGTCAGCACGGATTCAGAAAATGTCGTTCTTGCGAAACACAACTAGCTCTTTATCCTCATGAAGTAATGAGTGCTATCGACAGGGGATGTACAAATTGATACCATATTTTTATACTTCCAAAACGCTTTCTACGCCGTTCCTCACAAGCGTCTTCCAACCAAACTGCTTGCCTATGGAATATAGGCCTCAGTTGTGCGACTGGATTCGTGATTTCCTGTCAGAATGGTCACAGTTCGTAGTAAAACAGAAGAAGTAAATCTGGCGTTCCCCAAGAAAGTGTTATAGGCCCTCCATCGTTCCTGATCTATATTAACGACATAGGAGACAATGTTAGTAGCCCTCTTAGATCGTTTGCAGCTGATGCTGTCATTTATCGTTTTGTAAAATCACCAGATGACCAAAAAGAATTGCAAAATGATTTAGATAAGTTATCTGTATTGTGCGAAAAGTGGCAATTGATCCTGAATAAAGAAAAATGTGGTTATTCACATGAGTACTATAAGAAATCCACTAAGTTTCGATTACACGATAACTCACACAAATCTGAAGGCTATAAATTCAACTAAATACTTAGGGATTACAATTACAAATAACCTGAATTGGAACGATCACATAGATAATGTTGTGGGTAGAGCAAACCAAAGACTGCGATTCATTGGCACAACGCTTGAAGGTGCAACAGGTCTACTAAAGACTGCTTACACCTCGCTTGTCCGCCCTATTGTGGAGTATTGCTGTGTGGTATGGGATTCGCATCATTTGGGACTGACGGATGACATCGAAAAAGTACAAAGAAAGGCAGCTCGTTTTGTATTATCGCGAAATAGGGGAGATAGTGCCACAGATATGATACGTGAATTGGAATGGCAGTCATTAAAACAAAGGCATTTTTCGTTGTGATAGGATCTTCTCATGAAATTTCGATCACCAGTTTCCTCTTCCGATTGCGAAAACATTCTGTCGGCACCTACCTACATAGGGAGAAATGATCATCACGATAAAATAAGAGAAATCAGGGCTCGCACAGAAAAACGTAAGCGCACGTTTTTCCCGTTGCCGTTCGAGAGTGGAACGATAGAGAGACAGCTTGAAGGTGGTTTACTGAACCCTCTGCCAGACACTTTATTGTGAACTGCAATGTAATCACATAGATGTAGATGTCCACAAGTCTCCTTTCATTTGGAGGCACCCTACTTAATTCGTCTGTGGAGTATATCACGAAATCTGTAACACAGACCTGGTTAATTCTGTTAGTCGTGACACCACGCTACAGTTCTCTGCTCCGATTATGTAGTTGTATCGATGGGTATACCGTATACTTAAGTATTGACAAGGACCCACACAGAAAAATCCAAACGACTGAGGTCAGGTGAACTTAGAGGCGGAGGTACAAGCGTTGCTTCACATATCTATCTTAGACCATATTGGCGCGTTAGATATTGACTAACATCAGCAACAAAAAGTGTCTGTGACCCATTTGTATCTACATCTACGTATATACTCCGTAAGCAACTATAGACTGCGTGCCGGAAGGTACCCCGTACCATTACTGGTCATTCCCTTCCTGTTCCACTCGCAGACAGCGAGAGGGAAAAACGAATGGAATATTCCAGAATTTGAAACACGAACAGCTACTAGCATGAGTTTCTTAGAAGTAGATGCCTTAGGGGTTGCGAAGCAACTCAAATCGCTTGATACGGGCAAGTCTTCAGGTCCAGATTGTATACCAATTAAGTTCCTTTCAGATTACGCTGATACAATAGCTCCCTACTTAGCACTCATATACAACCGCTCGCTCACCGATGGATCTGTACCTACAGATTGGAAAATTGCGCAGGTCGCACCAGTGTTTAAGAAGGGTAGTAGGAGTAATCCATCTAACTACAGACCTATATTATTGACGTCGGTTTGCAGTAGGGTTTTGGAGCATATACTGTATTCAAACATTATGAATCACCTCGAAGGGAACGATCTATTGACACGTAATCAGCCTGGCTTCAGAAAACATCGCTCTTGTGCAACGCAGCTAGCTCTTTATTTGCACGAAGTAATGGCCGCTATCGACAGGGCATCTCAAGTTGATTCCGTATTTCTAGATTTCCGGAAAGCTTTTGACACCGTTCCTCACAAGCGACTTCTAATCAAGCTGCGGGCCTATAGGGTATCGTCTCAGTTGTGCGACTGGATTCGTAATTTCCTGTCGGGAAGGACGCAGTTCGTAGTAATAGACGGCAAATCATAGAGTAAAACTGAAGTGATATCAGGTGTTCCCCAGGGAAGCGTCCTGGGACCTGTGCTCTTCCTGATCTATATAAATGACCTGGGTGACAATCTGAGCAGTTCTCTTAGATTGTTCGCAGATGATGCTGTAATTTACCGTCTAGTAAGGTCATCCGAAGACCAGTATCAGTTGCAAAGCGATTTAGAAAAGATTGCTGTATGGTGTGGCAGGTGGCAGTTGACGCTAAATAACGAAAAGTATGAGATGATCCACATGAGTTCCAAAAGAAATCCGTTGGAATTCGATTACTCGATAAATAGTACAATTCTCAAGGCTGTCAATTCAACTAAGTACCTGGGTGTTAAAATTACGAACAACTTCAGTTGGAAAGACCACATAGATAATATTGTGGGGAAGGCGAGCCAAAGGTTGCGTTTCATTGGCAGGACACTTAGAAGATGTAACAAGTCCACTAAAGAGACAGCTTACACTACACTCATTCGTCCTCTGTTAGAATATTGTTGCGCGGTGTGGAATCCTTACCAGGTGGGATTGGCGGAGGACATCGAAACGGTGCAAAAAATGGCAGCTCGTTTTGTATTATCATGTAATAGGGGAGAGAGTGTGGCACATATGATACGCGAATTGGGATGGAAGTCATTACAGCAAAGACGTTTTTCGTCGCGGCGAGATCTTTTTACGAAATTTCAGTCACCAACTTTCTCTTCCGAATGCGAAAATATTTTGTTGAGCCCAACCTACATAGGTAGGAATGATCATCAAAACAAAATACGAGAAATCAGAGCTCGAACAGAAAGGTTTAAGTGTTCGTTTTTCCCGCGCGCTGTTAGGGAGTGGAATGGTAGAGAGATACACTCCTGGAAATGGAAAAAAGAACACATTGACACCGGTGTGTCAGACCCACCATACTTGCTCCGGACACTGCGAGAGGGCTGTACAAGCAATGATCACACGCACGGCACAGCGGACACACCAGGAACCGCGGTCTCAGCCTTCGAATGGTGCTAGCGGCGCAGCATTTGTGCACCGCCGCCGTCAGTGTCAGCCAGTTTGCCGTGGCATACGGAGCTCCATCGCAGTCTTTAACACTGGTAGCATGCCGCGACAGCGTGGACGTGAACCGTATGTGCAGCTGACGGACTTTGAGCGAGGGCGTATAATGGGCATGCGGGAGGCCGGGTGGACGTACCGCCGAATTGCTCAACACGTGGGGCGTGAGATCTCCACAGTACATCGATGTTGTCGCCAGTGGTCGGCGGAAGATGCACGTGCCCGTCGACCTGGGACCGGACCGCAGCGACGTACAGATGCACGCCAAAACCGTAGGAACCTACGCAGTGCCGTAGGGGACCGCACCGCCACTTCCCAGCAAATTAGGGACACTGTTGCTCCTGGGGTATCGGTGAGGACCATTCGCAACCGTCTCCATGAAGCTGTGCTACGGTCCCGCACACCGTTAGGCCGTCTTCCACTCACGCCCCAACATCGTGCAGCCCGCCTCCAGTGGTGTCGCGACAGGCGTGAATGGAGGGACGAATGGAGACGTGACGTCTTCAGCGATGAGAGCCGCTTCTGCCTTGGTGCCAATGATGGTCGCATGCGTGTTTGGCGCCGTGCAGGTGAGCGCCACAATCAGGACTGCATACGACCGAGGCACACAGGGCCAACACCCGGCATCATGGTGTGGGGAGCGATCTCCTACACTGGCCGTACACCTCTGGTGATCGTCGAGGGGACACTGAATAGTGCACGGTACATCCAAACCGTCATCGAACCCATCGTTCTACCATTCCTAGACCGGCAAGGGAACTTGCTGTTCCAAAAGGACAATGCACGTCCGCATGTATCCCGTGCCACCCAACGTGCTCTAGAAGGTGTAAGTCAACTACCCTGGCCAGCAAGATCTCTGGATCTGTCCCCCATTGAGCATGTTTGGAACTGGATGAAGCGTCGTCTCACGCGGTCTGCACGTCCAGCACGAACGCTGGTCCAACTGAGGCGCCAGGTGGAAATGGCATGGCAAGCCGTTCTACAGGACTACATCCAGCATCTCTACGATCGTCTCCATGGGAGAATAGCAGCCTGCATTGCTGCGAAAGGTGGATATACACTGTACTAGTGCCGACATTGTGCATACTCTGTTGCCTGTGTCTATGTGCTTGTGGTTCTGTCAGTGTGATCATGTGATGTATCTGACCCCAGGAATGTGTCAATAAAGTTTCCCCTTCCTGGGACAATGAATTCACGGTGTTCTTATTTCAATTTCCAGGAGTGTAGTATGATTGTGGTTCGATGAACCCTCTGCCAAGAACTTAAATGTGAATTGCAGAGTAGTCATGTAGATGTAGATGTATCTATATACCTCCGTATGAGCTCTAATTTCTCTCATCTGATCTTCGTGGTCCTTACGCGCAACGTATGTTGGCGGCGGTAAAATCGTTTGGCAGTCAGCTTCAGATGCCGGTTCTCTAAATTTTGGCAATAGTGTTCCTCGAATAGAACGTTGCCTTCCTCCAGTGAATCCCATTTGAGTTCACGAAGCATCTCTGTAACACGTGTTGTTCGAACCTACCGGTAACAAATCTAGCAGTCCGCCCCTGAACTGCTTCGACGTCATCCATCACCGACCTGGTATGGATCCCAAACAATCGAGCAGTACTCAAGAACAGGTCGCACCAGCGTCCTATATACGGCCTTCTTTACTGGCAACCGCTCTGCCCTAAAATTCTCCCAATAAACCGAAGTCGACCATTCGCACTCCCTTCCACAATCCTCACATGCTCGTTCAATTTCATATCGCTTTGCAACGCTACGCCAAGATATTTAAACGAAGCGGCCATGTCAAACAGGACACTACAAATGCTGTATCAAGGGTTTTTTCTTCCTACACATCCGCATTAACTTACGTTTTTCTACATTTAAAGCTAGCTGTCATTCATCACACCAACTAGAAATTTTGTCTAAGTCATCTTGTATCAACCTATAGTCACTCAACTTCGACACCTTACCGTACGCCACAGCATCACCAGCAAAAATCGCAGATTGCTGACCAGCCTATCAATCAGATCATTTATGTATATGGAGAACAACAGCGGTCCTATCATCCTTCCCTGGGGCATTCCTGACGGTACTCTTGCCTCTGACGATCACTCGCCGTAGAGGACAATATTTTGATTGAGTTCTGTTACTTACAAAGTTTTCGACCCTCTAATATAACTGGGAACGTGTTCCGTATCCTTGCTAACAGCCTGCAGTGGGAACTGTGTCCAAGTACCCCATTCCTCAACGTTATCAATGTAATCCATGCAATTGGTGAACTGTGAGCCCATTTAGACTGACTGGGGCATCGCTTTGTACTGCAGTCAGTGGCCATTCGTAACCACACATTGACAGATACTCATATATCGCAAACTATTCTACAGCGAGCTAGTGTTTACTAGAACGTTCTGCTTGTGTTAGAGTATACTTTCGCACGTACCAGTTTTCATTATTAACTGTGGCCCAACCTGTGTACGTAACAATAACATATTTTTAAACTAAGCATTTTTGAAGATCTCAGATATTATCTTAAATGGAAGTGAGCTGTTAGTTCTCTTAAGATTTAGGACTGGAATACGATTTAGAAATAAGTTTCTCCAGCGAGAAGCCTATGTAGCACTTATTTTAGAATAAATGACAACCCACTCTACAATAACTAGATTTAGATTTAGTTTCAAGGGACTGATCAAGTACCGTATAATTATGGCGAGGACAACCAAGCGATCACTTCAGCGCAGAAGACGATAATGAGCAAGAGGCACAACATCAGTAGTGTGTGTTCAGAATTTGGGTCTGATGGGTTTCATTAGGGTAGTCCATGCATTTGCGATGACCATTGTGTATAGATGGCGCAGTGGTCAGCGCGTCTGCCTGGTGAGCTGGAGACCTGGGTTCAAATCCTGGTCCAGCAACAATTTTCAACTATCCCCATTAATTTAAATCAATGCCCACGGGCAGCTAATGTCGTTAATTCCTCTGTGTCTTGACTAATCAAGAGCCCGAGGAAAACCGGCTTCTGCCGATAGAGGTGGAGTGCCGGGCGGGTGCCAAATGATACGTCGGCTGCGGCGAAAACCCTTCTCGAACTAGTCCTGCTGGCCAGTCTAACTTCAGGGGATGCCTCAGCCCAGAAGGAAAACTGTCTGTCGTAATACGGTAAGTGAACGCAATTAGCTTCCCAGAATGAGATTTTCAATCTGCAGCGAAGTGTGCGCTGATATGAAACTGCCTGGCAGATTAAAACTGGGTGCCTAGACTCGAATTCGTGACCTTTACCTTTCGCGTGCCAGTGCTCTACCGACTGAGCTACCCAAGCACGACTCACGACCCTCCCTCACAGCTTCAATTCTGCCAGTACCTCGTCTCCTATCTTCCAAACTTCACACGAGCTCTTCTGCGGAACTTACCCGTGAAGGGCAAATGTCCCGAGTTCGAGTCTCGGTCCGGCACATAGTTTAAATCTGCCAGGAAGTTGCAATTAACTTTGTTTAACAACAATTTCGCACAAATACTGGCATTATTAATAAAGACATGTTATTAACTATGTATAAGATAGAGATTGTGAACTGTTGCCTTCATCATGTGCCGTTGGGCTTCGACATCTGCTTGGAAACAAAAGAGACGTGTTAGGTTGGTGCAAGTTCGTAGCGTTTTTGTTTTGCATGTTGGTATTCTGGTTGTAATAGATTTATTTATGGATTGTCATTTTTTATTTCTAGTTCGCTATTGGTCTTTGAGTGCACTTATTGCCATCTTGTCATTTGGAGATAGTTAATGGAGCTGTGGACGTGAGAAAAGTGGAGACATCGGACCATTTCCGACATATTCTGCTGTTTTAGTTCAATAGAGGGGGGACAGCAGCGGAGGCAGCCATAAACATTTGATCCTCTCATGGAGATAATGCTACTGGACAGGGCACGGCAAGAAAATGGTTTTCTCGTTTTGACTCTCTACTTTCTAGTAGGCGTTTGGGGATTGACGAAAATCATTTAAACGCATTAATCCACAATGATCCACGTCAGTGTGCTCGAGAACCGGCAAATGCGAAGAACTGTGATCATTCCATCATCATGCGACATTTGTAAACAATGGGGAATGTTCAAAAATTGAGTCCATGGGTATCGCATGCTCTAAGCCAAAATAACAAAAATCGGTGGGTTGCATAAATATGCGTATCTCTACTTGCTCATAATTAACTGGCTCGTGAACAACACCGAGCGTTCTTTTCCTGTATCGTTACGGACGACGAGAAATGGTGTCTTTATCGTAACATCCATGACCTTTCCGTTGATGTGGAGGCTTGCGTGCCTCAGCGATACAGATAGCCGTACCGTAGGTGCAACCACAATGAAAGGGTATCTGTTGAGAGGCCAGACAAATGTGTGGTTCCTGAAGAGGGGCAGCAGCCTTTTCAGTAGTTGCAGGAGCAACAGTCTGGATGATTGACTGCTCTGGCCTTGTAACACTAACCACAACGGCCTTGCTGTGCTGGTACTGCGAACGGTTTAAAGCAAGGGAAACCAACAGCCGTAATTTTTCCCGAGGGCATGCAGCTTTACTGTATGGTTAAATGATGATGGCGTCCTCTTGGGTAAAATATTCCGGAGGTAAAATAGTCTCCCATTCGGATTCCGGGCGGGAACTACCCAAAATGACGTCGTTACCACGAGAAAGAAAACTGGCGTTCTACGGATCGGAGCGTGGAATGTCAGATCCCTTAATCGGGCAGGTAGGTTAGAAAATTTAAAAAGGGAAATGGTAAGTTAGATATAGTGGGAATTAGTGAAGTTCAGTGGCAGGAGGAACAAGACTTTTGGTAAGATGAATACAGGGTTATAAATACAAAATCAAATAGGGGTAATGCAGGAGTAGGTTTAATAATGAGTTAAAAAAATAGGAGTGCGGGTAAGCTACTACAACACCATAGTAAACGCATTATTGTGGCCAAAATAGACAGGAAGCCCACGCCTACTACATTAGTACAAGTTTATATGTCAACTAGCTCTGCAGATGACGAAGAAATTGAAGAAATGTATGATGCAATAAAAGAAATTATTCAGATTGTGAAGGCAGATGAAAATTTAATAGTCATGGGTGACTGGAATTCGGTAGTAGGAAACGGGAGAGAAGGAAACGTAGTAGGTAAATATGGATTGGGGGGAAGAAATGAAAGAGGAAGCCGCCTGGTAGATTTTTGCACAGAGTACAACTTAATCGTAGCTAACACTTGGTTCAAGAATCATAAAAGAAGATTGTATACATGGAGAAAGCCTGGAGACACTGACAGGTTTCTGATAGATTATATAATGGTAAGACAGAGATTTAGGAACCAGGTTTTAAATTTTAAGACATTTCCAGGGGCAGTTATGGACTCTGATCACAATCTGTTGGTTATGAACTGTAGATTAAAACTGAAGAAACTGAAAAAAAGGTGGGAATTTAAGGAGATGGAACGTGGATAAACTGACTAAACCAGAAGTTGTACAGAGTTTCAGGGAGAGCATGAGCGAGCAACTGACACGAATGGGGGAAAGAAATACAGTAGAAGAAGAACGGGTAGCTTTAAGGAATGAAATAGTGAAGGCAGCAGAGGATAAAGTAGGTAAAAAGACGAGGGCTACTAGACATCCTTGAGTAACAGAAGAAATATTGAACATAATTCATGAAAGGAGAAAATATAAAAATGCAGTAAGTGAAGCAGGCAAAAAGGAATACCAACGTCTCAAAAATGAGATCGACAGGAAGTGCAAAATGGCTAAGCAGGGATGGCTAGAGGACAAATGTAAGGATGTAGAGGCTTATCTCACCAGGGATAAGATAGATACTGCCTACAGGAAAATTAAAGAGACCTTTGGAGAAAATAGAATCACTTGCATGAATATCAAGAGCTCAGATGGAAACCCAGTTTTAAGCAAAGAAGGGAAAGCAGAAAGGTGGATGGAGTATATAGAGGATCTATACAAGGGCGATGTACTTGAGGACAATATTATGGAAATGGAAGAGGATGTAGATGAGGATGAAAGGGAAGGTATGATACTGCGTGAAGAGTTTGACAGAGCACTGGAAGACCTGAGTCGAAACAAGGCCCCGGGAGTAGACAACATTCCATTAGAACTATTGACAGCCTTGGGAGAGACAGTCCTGACGGAACTCTACCATCTGGCGAGAAAGAGATATGAGACAGGCGAAATACCCTCAGACTTCAAGAAGAATATAATAATTCCAATCCCAAAGAAAGCAGGTGTTGACATATGTGAAAATTACCGTGCTATCAGTTTAATAAGTCACAGCTGCAAAATACTAACGCGAATTCTTTACAGACGAATGGAAAAACTGGTAGAAGCCGACCTCGGGGAAGATCAGTTTGGATTCCGTAGAAATGTTGGAACACGTGAGGCAATACTGACCCTACGACGTATCTTAGAAGAAAGATTAAGGAAAGACAAACCTACGTTTCTAGAATTTGAGAACTTAGAGAAAGCTTTTGACAATGTTGACTGGAATACTCTCTTTCAAATTCTGAAGGTGGCAGGGGTAAAATTCAGGGAGTGAAAGGCTATTTACAATTTGCACAGAAACCAGATTGCAGTTATAAGAGTCGAGGGACACGAAACGGAAGCAGCGATTGGGAAGGGAGTGAGACAGGGTTGTAGCCTCTCCCCGATGTTATTCAATCTGTGTATTGAGCAAGCAGTAAAGGAAACAAAAGAAAAATTTGGAGTAGGTATTAAAATCCAGGGAGAAGAAATAAAAACTTTGAGGTTCGCCGATGACATTGTAGTTCTGTCAGAGACAGCATAGGACTTGGAAGGGCAGTTGAACGGATTGGATAGTGTCTTGAAAGGAGGATATAAGATGAACATCAACAGAAGCAAAACAAGGATAATGGAATGTAGTCGAATTAAGTCGGGTGATGCTGAGGGAATTAGGTTAGCAAATGAGACACTTAAAGTAGCAAAGAAGTTTTGCTATTTGGGGAGCAAAATAACTGATGATGGTCGAAGTAGAGAGGATTTAAAATGTAGACTGGCAATGGCAAGGAAAGCTTTTCTGAAGAAGAGAAATTTGTTAACATCAAGTATAGATTTAAGTAGCAGGAAGTCGTTTCTGAAAGTATTTGTATGGAGTGTAGCCATAAATAGAAGTGAAACATGGACGATAAATAGTTTGGGCAAGAAGAGAATAGAAGCTTTCGAAATGTGGTGCTACAGAAGAAGCTGAAGATAAGGTGGATAGATCACGTAAGTAATGAGGAGGTATTGAATAGGATTGGGGAGAAGAGACGTTTGTGGCACAACTTGACTAGAAGAAGGGATCGGTTGGTAGGGCATGTTTTGAGGCATCAAGGGATCACCAATTTACTATTAGAGGGCAGCGTGGAGGGTAAAAATCGTAGAGTGAGACCAAGAGATGAATACACTAAGCAGATTCATAAGGATGTAGGTTGCAGTAGTTTCTGGGAGATGAAGAAGCTTCCACAGGATAGGGTAGCATGGAGAGCTGTATCAAACCAATCTCAGGATAGAAGACCACAACAACGTCAACTGGGAGAAGAAAGAAATGGTTGAGCCCAGAGAAAGCAGCAACTCACTCCACAAAGGCATGCGCATAACGACAACAGCTAATGTTATGTATCTGGTGGAACAGCGACAGTGTAGTGTACCATGAATTGCTTCCGTGAGGTGTAAGCATCATTGTCGACATTTATTGTCAACAACAGAGACGTCTTGCAAACTCAGTCCAAAGGTAATGACCGAGAAGACTGCGTGAAGTGATGCTATTCCACCATAACGCCTGCCTGCCTTTTGCTAGATTGACAAAAAGCGCTATACAGGAGTTGGGTTAGGAAGTCATTCCGCACCCACCTCATTCACCTGATCTTGCACCCTCAGAGTTTCATGTTTTTCTCTTTCTATCGCACAGTATTCAAGGAAGTTCTTTTCCGGATGAAAATGCGCTCCGAATACGGCTCGACGATTTCATTGGCTCAAATCACATGACTTCTACGGTCACGGATCGAAAAGCTACTCCAGTGTCAGCAGACTGTTGAAGATAGTGAAGGAGAATATTTTGCTGAAAAAAAAAGTCTTCGTTATGTGTATCTGTTGTGTTTATTACACTTAAAAAACAAAGGACACGAAATTATGCATCAACCCAATATTTGGTCCGTCAACTTATCAATCCGCATTCGAGTATCATCGGTTGTTATCTGAACGGTCTTCCGTTTCCACTCGAGGCACTTACACTACTGGCCATTGAAATTGCTACACCAACAAGAAATTCAGATGATAAACGGGTATCAAATATATTATACTAGAACTGATATGTGATTACATTGTCACGCAATTTGGGTGCATAGATCCTGATAAATCATTACCGAGAACAACCACCTCTGGCAGTAATAACGGCCTTGATACGCCTGGGCATTGAGTCAAACAGAGCTTGGATGGCGTGTACACGTACAGCTGCCCATGCAGCTTCAACACGATATCACATTTCATCAAGAGTAGTGACAGGCGTATTGTGACGAGCCAGTTGCTCGGCCACCATTGACCAAGCTTTTCAGTTGGTGAGAGATGTGGAGAATGTGCTGCCCAGGGCAGCAGTCGAACATTTTCTTTTTCGAGAAAGGCCCATACAGGACCTGCAACATGGGGTCGTGCATTATCCTGCTGAAATGTAGGCTTCGCAGGGATCGAATGAACGGCAGAGCCACGGGACGTAAGAGATCTGAAATGTAACGTCCACTTTTCAAAGTGCCGTCAATGCAAACAAGAGGTGACCGAGACGTGTAACCAATGGCACATCATACCATCACGCCAGGTGATACGCCAGTATGGCGATGACGAATACACGCTTCCAATGCGCGATGTCGCCAAACACGTATGCGACCATCATGATGCTGTAAACAGAACCTGGATTCATCCGAAATAATGACGTTTCGCCATTCGTGCACCCAGGTTCGTCGTTGAGTACACCGTCGCAGGCGCTCCTGTCTGTGATGCAGAGTCAAGGGTAACCGCAGCCATGGTCTCGGAGCTGATGGTCCATGCTGCTGCAAACGTTGTCGAACTGTCCGTGCAGATGGTTGTTGTCTTGCAAACGTCCCCATCGGTTGAGTCAGGGATCGAGACATGGCTGCAGGATCCGTTACAGCTATGCGGATAAGATGCCTGTCATCTCGTCTGCTAGTGATACGAGGCCGTTGGGATCCAGAACGGCGTTCCGTATTACCCTTCTGAACCCACTGATTCCGTATTCTGCTAACAGTCATTGGATCTCGACCAACGCTAGCAACAATGTCGCGATACGGTAAACCGCAATCGCGATAGGCTACAATTTGACCTTTATCAAAGTCGGAAACGTGATGGTACGCATTTCTCCTCCTTACACGAGGCACCACAACAACGTTTCACCAGGAAACGCCGGTCAACTGCTGTTCATGTGTGACAAATCGGTTGGAAACTTTCCTCATGTCAGCACGTTGTAAGTGTCGCCAGCGGCGCCAACCTTTCGTGAATGCTCTGAAAAGCTAGTCATTTGCGTATCACAGCATCTTCTTCATGTCGGTTAAATTTGACGTCTGTAGCACGTCATCTTCGTCGTGGAGCAATTTTAATGGCCAGTAGTGTACGTTGTCCTCTTGGAGTTTGTTTTTCTTTCGATGTAGTCCGATGGTAGTCCGACATCGGCTCAGTTCGGATCGGGCGATGTAGGGATGGAATGCAGACGTAGCCTTAATCTGTCTGGAGGTTGGAAGATGTTGGGTTTACCATGCAGGCGACGATGGGGTCCAGGTCGATCTTGATGGTCTCGCGCACGAACATGTCGTCCTCGAGTATCTTGCCGATCTCGTCGTGCGCCGGCAGCGTGTTCTCGTTGGCGTCCCAGGTGAAGGGCAGGTAGACCAGCACCGTACACTTGTGCAGCGCCCAGCCTATGCGCGCCAGCCGCCGCGCCGCCGCAGCGCGCTCCGCCTCCTCTGCAACGCCGAGGGGGGAGGTCAGGGCCCGCTGACGTGACCGAGTGTGACCCCCCTACACCCAGACCCAGGAGAAGGCCGCTGCAACCGTGGCCGAAACGTTGGTTTTTCTCCAGCACTAGTTGTGTGCAATATGACGCCGCACCATACACAGAAAACTTTTACGTCGACTGACTCTGGCCGCGGAAGCCTACGCAGTTATACGATCGATTTTATTGTCTCAGTTAACAACTCGAAGCAAGTAAGTATACTGGAGCGTCCCTGTCCTGTACTGACGAGGAGAACACGGCAAGTGCCAGAATCCGATTTCCCAGGTACTTCGCTGCATGAAAGAGGGGTGAGTGTCTCGGGTCATCTGTAGATACTTTACCGTTTCTGAGAAAGCGACTGTCAAAGTTTTCGACGTACTTTATGTGCCTCTTTAGCGAGTACCTAGTACAAAGGAGGTCGTGGCTCAGTAGGTAGCGTAGCAGCTTGACACTTTTGTGCCCTTGTTTGAAACTCGATTTTTTTTTTCATTTACTACCCGCATCCATACGAGATTATTACACGAATGTTTTCCAATGTACACTGGAATTATTCTGTTGTTATTTGTCTATGAACTGTACGGTGAATGGATTAAAAACAAAAAGTAATTAAATGAATGGTTAATTATTTTAAATTGTTTTCGGTGAAGTTCCTGTGTATGTTGATTCATAATCTACTGGGGGCGCCAGTTTTGGGAAAAGTGGTCGGTTATGCTTGGTTTGCCGCGAAATTACTGCTAACGTGTGCAATCTTCTGCAATATTAAAGACGTTTCTCTGCCAAACGAGATTCATGCAAAGAAATGTCGCTTTGGCGAACATATCTTCACGCTATGCTCGTATTTTGCAGAATGTTTACGTTTCAAATGCTGCTACGATCGGTATCTTCCAAGGGGGTTCACCATATCTTCCTGAAGAATAAACATAAGAACGAAATCAAATGAGCGTATGGCATCACCGTTGGCCGGGAGGCCCCATCCGGGGAAGTATGGCCGCCAAGTGCGAGTCTTCTTTGAGTCGACGCCACATTTGGCGACTTGCGCGCCGCTGATGAGGATGAAATGATGATGAGGGCAACACAACACCCAGTCCCCTAGTGGACGAAATCTCCAACCCGGCCGGGAATCGAGCCCGGGGTTGCTTGCATGGGGGGCGTGAACGTTACCACCACATTAGAATAAAATATAAGAATTGAGAACTGATGTAAGAATAAAATATAAGAATATGAAAATTTACCTTGAAAATACCATAAGACACACGTATGACCCTTATTGTGAAACCTAATTCTAATTTTACAATTAGTATAACGCCCTTGTATCGGTCAGCTTGATAACATACATTCCTGTAGTAATCTTCTACAGACAAGAAAAGAAAAAAATGGAAAAAAAAATTAAATAACTAAAAACAGTAGTAGGGTTTCGAACACGATACGCAAAAGTCGAAGGCCGCGACGCTAATCACTGTGATACAAGTTGGGCTGAGCTTATCGTGCTCTAGAAGGCGGGTCCACGCTGAGCGCTCCAACCATGTCCATCTTTAGAGTCAGTACGACAGATATTTTGGTTTGCCCCTGGATTGTGCCGCAGCCAATACTGTTGAAATCCACCCGCGCATTAGGAGGCTCTATGAACAGTGTTTCTATTGCTTTACACTTTTCTATTCATGCTCATGCATGTAGACGCTGAATGAACAATTTCTGGGGGAAGCAATAGGTTTTAGCATCTCCATTCACCATTCGTCAATTACTTGTCGATCGGGAATCAGCAGCGGGGTAGCAGCGCGGTCTGTGACGCCTTCTGACAGTTCGCGCGGTCCTCCTGTCGGAGGTTCGACTCCTCCCTCGGGCTTGGGAGTGCGTGTTGTTCGTAGCGTAAGTTAGTTTGAGTTCGTTTAAGTAGTCTCTAAGCCTAGGTACCGATGACCTAAGCAGTTTGGTCCCAAAAAACTTATCACAAGTTTCCAAAATTTCAGGTTGGTTCAAATGGCTCTGAGCACTATGCGACTTAACTTCTGAGGTCATCAGTCGCCTAGAACTTAGAACTAATTAAACCTAACTAACCTAAGGACATCACACACATCCATGCCCGAGGCAGGATTCGAACCTGCGGCCGTAACAGCAGCGCAGTTCCGGACTGAAGCGCCTAGAACAGCTCGGCCACAGCTACCGGTGGATTAGCAAAGAGAGCATCACATTTTCATTCGTTCATTGTTCTGTCCCTGTAGTCACACATGTTGGTCTTGTCCAGGATCAAGAAGAGTTAGCAAAGAGCATTTTTCTGTCTGCCATGTCACAAGCATTGATGCACGCCTCTTCTGGATGAGACAAGGCGCTAGCATTCGTGGAAAGTTCTCCGTGCTCAAATAGCATTACGTTTGAGTTAAAACTTGTGATTTCGAAGTTATTCACCATCTTCTTTGTCAGGAGATGATTAACTGCCAGGACCGGCGTGTTTCTCTTATATAGCAGTGGTCTATTGGTGAAGTGACGTAGCAGAAAGCCGGATGTTCACCAGTAAATTCACAAATGGTTCAAATGGCTCTGAGCACTGTGGGACTTAACTGCTGTGGTCATCAGTCCTTAGAACTACTTAAACCTAACTAACCTAAGGACATCACACACATCCATGCCCGAGGCAGTTTTCGAACCTGCGACCGTAGCGGTCACGCGGTTCCAGCCTGGAGCACTTAGAACCGCACGGCCACTCCGTCGGCCAGCAAATTCACAGTGACGGTGGGTATAATGTTAGTGGATCATGAAGCTTGGCGCTACAAACGAGGCGATCCCAAAGGGTCAACATTGAAACCTCGATTCTAAAGGAAAGCAGTATTTCTGGGGACGGTTTCCATTCTCTGTGAACCGCGCAAATATGAGAAAGTGGGACAGAGGCGTACCTAGTCTCTTCACTTTTCCTTTCTAACGTTTGCACGTGCAAATTGCGTGACGCGATGATTTTATTCCGTCAGTAATGAAGTAGACCACTACTATACGAGAGACACTTATCGGTCCCAGCCGTCAACCACTTCCTCTCGGTGTAGATGGTGAATATTTCCGAAAGCTGAAGTTGTAACTCAAAACCTGATGCTGCAGGATGGAGCCACGGAACAGTGCGGTCGCAACTGTCCCAAGTAGCACAGACAAAGCTTTATGTGGAGAAGACTGTATGGATTCCCAATCAGAGGTCTTATACATCAACAGTTCCGATCTCTTCTGAAGAGAACGGCTGCTTGCTCCTTTTTGTCACAGTACACACACACACACACACACACACACACACACACACACACACAAACACACACACTCACCTTTCTCGTGCTGCTTCCTTTGTTCTTCCTCCACTCGGATATCCTCTCTCCTCTGTTCCTCCTCTGTTAGTTTATCCCACGGTATCTGCAACGACCCAAATAGAATTTCGGTTTACGATGTGGACTTGTCATCATATTGTTAAGTAATCTCCAACAAATTTCGAATTCGAACTATGAAAAGAGGCCAAACAATACATTCGATTTGAGTCTCTGCTCAAATATGCACAGACCAATATTTTTAAAAGTGAAATTTATCAGAAATCTTATTAAAAATAATTTTATTGTTTCACTTATGCACGACAGATTAAAAAATATGTACGCTGATGAGTTAAAATATTGTGAGAATCTGCTGTACAGCACATTTGTTCACCCCTGGAATGCAATACAGCAGCGATTTTGTGTCGCATGGTTTCGAAAAGTCCTTAGTAGGTTTCCTTAGGTATGTGACACCACGAGTGTATGCATAGATCACGCAATTCATGTAAATTATGGACTGGTTGTTTGTGAGCACGAAGCTGGTGTTCGATAGCATCCCACAGCTGTTTCAAAGTGTTGAGAGGAGGCGAGTTTGGTGGTCAAGACTTCAATTCATTACCCTGCTTCTCAAACCACTGCAGCATGATTATGGCCTTGTCACACTAATAGTTATCCTGCTGATAGATGCCACTGCGATTGGGTAAATCTGAAGGAACGCAGGCAGTCTGCAATAATGTTCACGTACTCCGCAGCTGTTGCGGTTCCTTTGATTAGTGTCAAAGATCCCATGTAAACTCAAAGGAATGTCCTCATAGCATCCTAGTGCACCCATAGTCTGCATCCATGAAACGATGCAGCTGTTCGCCTGGATAACCGCAAATCCGGACACGTCCGTCCACTTGGAGTAACAAAGAACTGGATTCGTCCGACCACGAGACACTTTTCCATTGACCCACTGAAACGTACCAAATTATTACGAGTATGAATCCGAAGAAGTACTATTAAACATTAATCGATCTTTTTCGTACTTATTGTACCAAGTTCTATGTATAACACACTATACTGCCAAAATTTCAATTCATTAGCTTCAATACTTTTGGAGATATAAATTTTTACCTAAAACACGTAATAACGGTGACGGCATTCTGAAACCAAGTTACATACTGTAATGTACACTACTGACCATTAAAATTGCTACACCAACAAGAAATGCAGATGATAAACGAGTATTCATTGGACAAATTGATTATACTAGAACTGACATGTGAATACATTTTCACGCAATTTGGGTTCATAGATCCTGAGAAATCATTACCCAGAACAAACACCTCTGGCCGTAATAACGGCCTTGATACGCCTGCGAATTGAGTCAAACACAGATTGGCTGGCGTGTACAGGTACAGCTGCCCATGCAGCTCCAACACGATACCACAGTTCAGCAAGGCTAGTGACTGGCGTATTGTGACGAGCCAGTTGCTCGGCCATCATTGACCAGACGTTTTCAATTAGTGATAGGTGTGGAGAATGTGCTGGCCAGGGCAGCAGTCGATCATTTTCTGTATCCAGAAAGACCCATAAAGGACCTGCAACATGGAGTCGTGCATTATCCTGCTGAAGTGTAAGGTTTCACAGGGATCGAATAAAGGGTAGAGCCACAGGTCGTAACACATCTCAAATGCAACGCCCACTGTTCAAAGTGCCGTCAACGCGAACAAGAGGTGACCGAGACGTGTAACCAATGGCACCCCATACCATCACACTGGGTGATACGCCAGTATGGCGGTGACGAATACCGGAGCCATGGTCTCGGAGCTGATAGTCCATGATGCTGAAAACGTCGTCGAACTGTTTGTGCAGATGGTTGTTGTCTTGCAAACGCACCCATCTGTTGACTCCGGCATCGAGACGTGGCTGCACGATCCGTTACAGAATCGCGGATAAAATGCCTGTCATCTCGACTGCTAGTGATACGAGGCCGTTGGGTTCCAGCACTGCGTTCCGTATTACCCTCCTGAACCCACCGATTCCATATTCTGCTAACAGTCATTGGATCTCGACCAACGCGAGCAGCCATGTCGCGATACGGTAAACCGCAATTGCGATAGGCTACAATCCGCCTTTTATCAAAGTCGGAAACGTGATGGTACGCATTTCTCCTCCTTGAAGCATCACAACAACGTTTCACCACGCAATGCCGGTCAACTGCTGTTTGTGTGTGAGAAATCGGTTGGAAACTTTCCTCGTATGAGCACGTTGTAGTTGTTGCCACCAGCACCAACCTTGTGTTTAATGCTCTGAAAAGCTAATCATTTGCATATCACAGCATCTTCTTTCCTGTCGGTTAAATTTCGCGTCTGTTGCACGTCATCTTCGTGGTGTAGCAATTTTAATGGCCAATAGTGTATTCATCTGCAGTATCAACTGAAACTACAACCAAGAGGACAGGTGCACATAATCCCATTTCCTGGAATTTTCTTTAGTTTCATTACCACAGATTGCTGACTTAATTAAAAATACTTTAGAAAATTATTATTTCATTGTGTTTTGGAGAGATTGAGAGAGTGAATGGAGGACATACATAAAGTGAGAATGTGACATTTTACTAAAACTACGTAAATGTATTCGCGAGAAAGCTGTTTTTCAATAGATGAATTTGTGGCATACGAGGAGCGTCAATAAAATAATGAGGCTGACGTGAAAAAAATGTTGCTTACCGTTTAGTCAAGTTTAGTGTTGTCTCCTTCAAAGTAGTTCCCTTCTGATTGCACACACTTTTTGCAGCGCTTCTGCCATTGATGGTAACATTTCTGGAACTCATCTTCTGTAATATCCTCTAAGACCCTCGTCACAGCTTTTTGGAGATCTTGTGCTGTTTGAAAATGGTGCCCCTTGACCGCCGTTTTGACTCTTGGAAATAGAAAAAAAAGTCGCACGGAGCGATATCTGGTGAATAAGGTGGCTGCGGTAGTATTGCAATTTGTTTTGAGGTTAAAAATTGCTGTAGTGACAGAGCAGTAAGTGATGGCGCATTATAGTGATGCAGAATCCAATTATCAGCAATGTTGGCACGGACACCAAGAACTCTTTTATGAAGTCTTTCTAAAATTTCTTTGTAGTAATATTGGTTAACTGTTAGTCCAGGAGGCACCCACTCTTTATGAACAATTCCCTTGGAATCAAAGAAAAACACAAGCATGCATTTCACTTTTGACTTTGACATGCGAGCTTTTTTTGGTCTGGGTGATCCCTTTGAGCATCATTGTGAACTTTGGCGTTTTGTCTCTGGATAGTACTGAAAAAAACAACTTTAATCACTAGTGATAACACAGCTCAGCATTTCTGCATCGATTTCCATTTGCTCAAACAGATCAGCTGCCACATTTTACCGTGTTTCTCGCTGTTGTAGTGTGAGATTTTTGGGGACCGTTTTTGCACAAATGTTTCTTATACCAAGATATTCAGTTATTATTAGACGAACCGTTTCTCGATTGATGTTCAGTTCTTCTGCAATCATTTTCATGGATAATCTTCGATCAGATTATACGAGTTCACGCACCCTGGCCAACCTAACATCCGTCCGTGAGGTTGATGGTCGTCCGCTGCGGTCTTCATCTTCAACAATTCGTTCTGTCATCATTAAACATTTTATGCCAATGAAAAACTGGAGCTCTTGACATAACCATCTCTCCAAAAGCCTTCTGAAGCTTACCGTAAGCTTTTGTCGCGTTTTCACCCAATTTAACGCAAAAAGAAATGGCATACTGTTGCGAAATTTTATGTAGTTCCATTTCCGTGACGAGAGACACAACCGCATGTTAACTTATTACAGCACAACTCACAACTGAGCAGTTGCATCAATGTGCCGCTTGGACTAGAAGCAGCTAATAGACGAAGGTCTAAGATATTGTACCTATGCAAGCCTGCAGGGTTGCCACATCTTCCAAAGAAAATCAGTCTCATTACAATATTGTCGCACCTCGTATGCCCGAGTGATCTTGATTTTATAAAAGGTAGCCAAAAGGGGCAAAGAGTATTAAATTTATTAGTAATTTATTTTGTGGAAAGGAATCGTATTTTTTCATTAAATTTTATTCACTTTCGGAATTGCGAGATTTTTAGTCGAAATTATGTGTGGTAATCTGATAGGCTGACATGAATACCGCAAGTATAGAAGGTCTAGAGATGATCTGATTGGATGCTTAACGTACTACCCAATAGAAATTCAGCATTTCCCGCTCGTTTCAGTAGGGCTTTGTGCCTCAGATCTAAGAGTCGATATGGTCGCTCGGGAGCTGTCTTCTGGTAAACGGCTCTGTTAACCCCGCTGCGGTCGCATGGGTCTGACAGACCCGACAATTCCAGACATGCTCTACAGGAAATAGCACGTGTCGAGATAGTAACCTGACGCCCGGTGGGTCTGTCCCTCTACTCATCCTGTGCAAGTGGAAAACCACAGCACTACTGCAGTTCTCACCCTGCTGTCTAAGTGTACTTATCTTTGTTGAGTTTTCATCTGTGGCCCCCCCTTACCTTCCTTGTCACAGTAAGTTTTATTTATTTTTTCTTGTGAGTATAATATTTTTATCATATCGACTATTGACATTATGTAATGCGTTTATTGCGTAATAGGATTTCTAAATAAGCCATTGAGGCTCAGGGGTCTGTCAGACACATACGACTAGTCATGTTATTTTTCTCACAATAGTTTTGTTTATGCATGGAGACGTCAACATATTTTTTTTTGCCTTTTTAGGTATGGAGGGAGAACGATTTATATTACCACCTGAGGACGACGATAGTGTACGACGAATTCACACGATGCTCATTGATGATCTTCCTGAGCTGGGCTTACGCAACACCCCTAAGTTCGAGGGTGAGAATGAATTTGAAGATGAGGATTCGGAAGGTGTTGCGAGGGACGACTATTTAGAATCGAAGGAGGAAACACCTGACACGGAACAAGATAATTCCTAGGACGAGGATGACATTGGCGATATTATTCTTGGTCATCATGGTGAAATTATATGAAACAAGAAAATTCCGCCTGGAAATAGGACAACCCTGGAAATGAACATTATTTCACAGTTACCTGGTGTGAAAAGACAAGCACAGCATGCTACGACCCATTTAGCCTGTTGGGAACTTTTCTTTGAGGCCGACATAATAAATACTATAGTTCAGTGCACAAACTTCCAAATTAGCACAAAAAAGATAAGGATGCGAAGGATACAGACGCTGTAAAATTGAGGTCATTTGTGGGCTTGGTTTGAAAAAACTGAATCGTACAAACCTCGAGAAAATGTGGGCTAACGATACAACCGATGAGGAATTTGCCAGAGCAGTGATGAGCATGCAGAGGTTTAGATTTTTATTACAAAATTTACGATTCTATGATAAACGAACTCGTAAAGAGAGAGAAAAAGGTGATAAAATAGCTCCAATTAGAGAACTTTTTGAACAAATAGCTGGTAATTTCCAAAAGTGCTATAGTATTGGGGAATATGCTACAATTGACGAAAAGCTTGAGGCTTTCAGAGGAAGATGCCCTTTCAAGCAATATACACCTTAGAAACCCGCAAGGTACGGTGTAAAGATGTTTGCTCTTACCTATGCACGATTCTTTTATACCCTCAATTTGGAAATTTGTCCTGGAAACAGTCTCCACACGAAGTGGTGATGCGTGTGACGAAGCCTATACACAATACCGGCACAAATATTACTGTGGACAACTGGTTCAGTAGCTTTTAACTGGTGGAAGAATTTTTGAGTAAAAAGTTGACAATGGTTGGGACGGTAATAAAAAGTAAAAAAGAATTACCATCTGGAATTGCAAATAAACAGAATTTGTATTGCACCCAATTTTTGTTTGATGACGCAAAAATTCTTATTGCATATCAGGCCAAAAAAATTAAATAAAACAATTATCCTCTATCTATTATGCATGATGACACTGTCATTGAAAGTAAAACACTCGCCAAAAGGCTGGAAATAATTTCTTTTTACAATGTCACCAAATCTGGGGTTGACACAGTGGATAGGATATGTAATTCTGTGAATGTGGCCAGAAACACTCGACGTTGGCCAGTGACCGTTTTCTATTCATTGCTGAATATTAGTGGAATTAATGCAATTGTAGTGTTCAGTTAGCAAAAAGATACTCTTCCCAAAAAGAAGGTGTACCTTTTCGAAAGAACCTGTTTTTGGTCTTGTTGCTGAGCAGGTGAAATGGAGGAAATACACGCAAAATCTTCCCAAGCAACTGAGATCATCGATAGGAAACACATTTGCAATATTGTATCCACAACCATCGAGTGGAACCAGTTCTAAGATATCGAACCTAGGAAGGAAAAGGTGTTACGATTGTTCGAGTAATATTGATAGGAAAACGTACTACCAATGTATGAAATGCCAAAAGTACATTTGCATAGAGAACCATTCCATTTTCGTTTGTAAATATTGTTATAATTATTATTTAGAAATAAATAATGAGTAAATATTGTTCAAACGTAAAGCATAGTATTAAAATTTGTTCCTCATTTATAAACATTGTTTATTAGTATATATTTCCTATGATAGTTCTTTATAAATATAATTGGCAAATAAGTGTATGATACGTATTATTATATTGAGTTTCATTTTATTGCATTCTATAACAATGGTAAACATGACTTAGGAGAACTAAATATACAACATTAAACAGCTAAAATGACTCTCGGGTCTGTGAGATCCGGTGCGACGGCTCCCTTCACCACGAGGAGCGCGACATGCGCCGGGTTAAACCACGCTGATCACATATGTACCAAACTGTAGAAATTCGCGCGTATAATCAGTTCTCGTGTCGTTGACAAAAAGCAACTACAGTATTGAGTATTTAGTGAAAGTTTGAACTCTGTGAGTGGTTTATTTTAGGAGATATTCGCGTGTGAACATTTCATGTTGTACATAAACTCCGCGCGGTGTGTTTCGTGCAGATTAAGAGACATTATGGCGTGCACTTCTTAACAAGGAGTCTACTGAACGACTGAATGCATTAACTCGCAAGCAGCCGTGAGTCAGTGACTGTTCAGGACGTTCAGAATATCCGGTCGGACTAAATACCTTCTGCCTGTTTTTGGGCATGATCTTGTAATAAAGCCCGACATTGCATTAATTGATGTCGGGATATTAAATGAGGACTTGACAGTCATTTTCAGTGTTTTGAGGACAAAAATCAACTTAAAGGAAATTAAGACATTTTTTCCAAGCTACTCGTGCAAGAATCACGAACACTCGATAGTTTAACTAAGTTTCAGCTGTTGCCCTTGGACTGGAGTTATGCGACCATTGCGTAGTAGGTATTTAGTCGACTTTTCGTCAACGCTGAGTCTGCCGGCTAAACTAGTGTCTACCAACGCAGAGTGAAGGGATAGACAATCTGAAACCTATCCGGGTTGGTGGACCGATTATTTAAAGGATAGTGAGAGACCGATCCGCCCCACGACCGAAACTGATGCTCCTGTGCCCACTGCAATCCCAGCTGACGACGGCGTTGGGCCAGCAAGGCAACCGGTAGCGGTTGTGTACTGTGGAGCCCCGTCTTGAACAACGTGTGCAGAGCACTGTGCTCCCAAACACTCGTGCCTGGACCAGCGGATCCGCCACAGTCGCCACCTACCTTGCATAATAGAGGGGGCAAGCCTCCAACCTTCACACTTTGCGTCGAGGCGTGGACGTCCAGTACGTTATCGCTTATTAGTAATTTCCTGTCTTTCAGCCGGTTCCCATAAAAGCTCACGACGATATCTCGCGAAGAGCCGGGCAGCTTCGTCGTTTCCGTGCGCTAGTCCCTTCATGCCGACAGATAACAACGTGCCCTTTGTTACAGTAAATAACAGACTTCAGCTATCAGTCGTCCTTTTGAAATTTTAATGGCAGACCTAGATTTCAGCTAGAAAGTAGCCATTCTCAATGCTAAGAATACAACAGATACATAGTTAGATGATGTCATAAAAAAGTTGCAGTTATTGTCTTAACTCGTATGGTTTGTATATTGCATACCATTATCATTTTTGATCAATGCATTTAATGCCTGTTGGTCGGGCTTCATTCACAGTTCATCGAATACGGAAGGAGAACACCTCTGTTGGTTACATGGCGCCCTCTATGTGAAGTACATATAAACCTCAATGGAAGTAAACCACTTCAAATTTAATTACATAAAATGGAACATAAGTAAAATTCTTACATTTTCGTCAGACTTATTTCGTATTTATCATCAAGTAATAAAATTTCCATGTTCACTCCTTGTGAGTCCGTTATTATTATTAAAAGATTTAAATTACGTCAGGTGGGTAAAACTTTTATTTAAAAACATTTTTTAAATTTGTAAAACACTGTAAGACACGTGCTGTATACATCTATTGGTTGATATGGCTTAAATATATTGATTTTTATATTATATTTCCCTTTATTAAAACGTAATAAGTATATTGTTCGTCAGATTTACTAAATAGTTCATAGATGGCGCCAAACATCAGTCAGATGGATGGTTAGTACAATTTGGCTATTCCGCTATAGATATAGAGGTTGCTAACCTCTTTCTTCCTTAAAGCTGATTTTCCTTCTAAATGTAAAACAACCAATATATGGAATTGCTGTTAATAATACTGTTTATGCACCTGACCTAACATATCATGGAAGAAGTTCTGTTGGTTCAGAATTGTACTCACCGTACTCGTATAGTATAATGCAAATGGTTACTACATATTGGCAAGACTGTAGGTGTTACCTTATTCCCTCCATCATCACTGACCGAGGTGTTCTCCACACAGCCCGCCTTCTGCAAACATTAGTATTCAAGAACTGTGAACAAAGCCTGACCAACAGGCATTACATGCATTCATCAAAAATGATAGTGGTATATAACATACAAACCATATGAGTTAAGCCATTAATTGCAACTTTCTTATGACATCATCTAACTATGTAACTGTTGTATTCTTAGCATTGAGAATGTCTAGTTTCTAGCTGAAATCTAGATCTGCCAATAAAATATCAAAAGGACGACTAATAACTGAAATCTATTATTTACAAGTCAATAACAGTAGTTGCATGCAAACAGCCTCTGAATGGAGGGCAACCTTTGTTACAGTGGCTGATGTCAGAGTATTTGCCCATTTGCAGCCTATATCGTAGCGAGAAGATTAGCCGGTTCGTCTCTGTTCCGCTTACAATCTTACCTTAGCACGGCACGCGGTTGCAGTGCCACCAGACAGCATTTACTATTTGCTAGTCACAGTGTTGCACTCGGCCAGACTCACCGGGTGCCTCCTTGCAGTTCCCGCCTCCACAGCCGCCTGAATCTCCAGCTCGGCCACAATGAGTCTTCGCAGCTGCGGCGCGTTCGCCCCGAACATGAGGTTCACCAGGCCACCGCCCTGCCGACAGGGCAGCCGAATAGTGGTGAGCAAGAAATCGCATATCTGTTATAAATCACATTGACTGAGAAGTCACAGATATCGCAGTAACAACTATACAGAATGTAGTTGCAATTTCAGTCACAATTAGAGTAGCCATTAATATGTAATGCCTTGTGCCATCTGTTGGCCGAATTTCTCACTTCTTCCTGTGCGATTTCAGTGACGAGTCGCAAGTAGCCATCTAGAGGGTTGGATCCCCTCCTTCGAAAGCAAAGCCTGGGCTACTCTCAGGGTGGAATCTCCGTCTTCGAAGATTGTGTCTGTCTGTAGGGCTGTCTGTCTGTCTGTCTGCCCGCCCGCTGCTCGCTGCTGCAGCTGTTCGTCCGTCCGCCTGCCTGCTCGCCGTCCATCGTCATCGGCGCCGCCGCTGCCTGCTGTCTGTCCGTCTGTTCGTCGCCATTCGTCCGCCATGAGTATTCCCACATCCACTGTCATCTACACCTCCCCCTCTTCCACAGTCACTTCCTGGAGTGCCGCCCCTGGCCTTCCTCCTTACACCTCACCTACCCTTCCCCCACTTACCCACCCCCTACTCCTCCCCTGCTGTATACCCACACCTCTACACCCTTCCTCCAGCCTCCACACCCTCAACAGCTCCCACTACTACCCCTGCCCTCACATACACCTCTGTTGCCACCTCTGTTGCCACCCCTTAGGTAGTCAACTTCCCCTCTCTCACCCACCCTGTCGCTTCGTCATCTGCATCTCCTGCACGCATCACGTCGCGCCGAGCCACTGTCACCACCACTGAACCGGCTGCTTCTCCTAGCACCTCCACTACGCCACAGGGATCTGTCACCCGCCACCTCCCTCTCCTCCTGTTGTCTCCACGGACACCACCCCCCTCCAGCCACCCGTACCCCGGCCCCCACCCTCCACACCTTTGTCCTGTCAACTCCCGATCCTAAGTTCCTCAACACTCATACCCTCACCGTGGAGATACGAAAGTACTTACCTGGTGCTCTCATCTCCCAACTCATCCCCCGCAGGGACTCAGTCCTTATCGAGTCCCCATCCCCATCCTTTCACATGGACCTCCTCTGTAAGCTCCCACGAGTTATGTTTGGCCCCCACGCCTCTCTGACACCCTTCCTTTTCGCTACCACTCCTCGTCAGCTCCAGCCTCCCCATCGCCCCCTCCCCCCACCTACACCGCTGTGATCACCAAGCTCAGCCCGGTGATTATGGAGGATGAAGTGTTGGCAGAACTGAACTCCCACCCAGACTTGGAAATCCGCTCTGCCCGCTGTATCCACAATGCCTCTGGTCCCACCTACCTCGTGTCGGTCTTCTCTGAGTCTGCCCCCTCCATTGACCATCTCCTCACCCAGGGTGCCCTGCTATACCGCCGTCGCCACCCTGTTGAACCCTCCAAACCCCTCCCCATCGTACTGTTGCCAACGGTGCCTGGTGTACAATGACCACCTGACTCCCAACTGCATAAACTGCCCCACCTGTCCCCATTGCAAGTCCTCCTACTTTCTTAAGAACTGCCCCAACCTCGCTGCTCCTCCTTCCTGTAACATCTGCAATGGCCCCCATCCCACCTATTCCCACAAGTGTAAAGCTAAACACCATCCAGCTACCCCTGAGCTTCAGTCCCTGTTCGTCCCATCGATCCCCTTGTCCATCCCAACAATTCCCTCCGTCCACCCCTCACGGCCAAGGACATCATCCGGTTCCTTACCATTGTACTCCAAAACATTCACCCTTTTTAGTGCCCCCACACCTTCCAACAAATCTCCCTTGCCGCTCGCTCCGTTTTCCACCTGAACACCTTCGCCACTTACTCCCACAACCAAGCCCACTTCACCTTCACCCCCCTCGACACCCTAATTTAAGCCTCTTCCCTTCTCTCTCTTCCCCCCTTCCTTCCCACCATGGCATGGCACGAGTATCGCATCCTCTTCCAGAACATTCGCTCCTTTCGCTCCAACAAATACCTCCCCATGCACACCCTCTCCCACCACCAGGTCGACACCTTCCTCTTGAACGAAACCTTTTTCGAGCCCCACCATTCTATCTGCACCTCTCCATATATCCTCCACCACAATGACGCTCCTGGTCCTCGTGCGCAGGGTGCAGTCATGATTGGCCACCTTAAACATATCCCCATCCAGCCACAACCTCTCCTCAATGACCCCACTGAACATCTTATCCTCAGCGTCTCCTTCCCCTCCCTCACCATTACCTGTGCCACCATCTATGTCCACTCCACTGCTCTTCTTCCTTATGACTTCATCTTGCACATTGACCGCACCTTCTCCACCTATGTGATTGCCGCTGACCTCAACATCCATAGCCGCACTCCTGCCGCCCTTCGGCGGTGGCATCAGTTCCTCTCCACGATCCAAGGTGACCTTGTTCCCCTTCCCCAGCACGCCAGACCCAAAAGTGACTCCACCCCCGATGTTGTCATTGCCTCCGCCAACCTCCTTGGGCATATTGCCGTCGCCGTCCTTGACCCCACAGGTAGCGATCATCTCCCTGTCCTTCTCACCATAACATCTGCTCACCGCCCCCTCCAGCTCCACACCCTGTACCCCCTCCCAAGGTCGTCCATGACTACCAATGTGCCAACTGGGATGCCTACCGGGACTCCATCTCCACCCAGGTCGAAAGCCACCCTCTTACCTATCACCACCCCGACGACATTATCCATTCCTCGTCCTTCCTTCAGAAGGTAATTACTGACACTGTGGATGCCCATGTTCCTACTAAAACAATCCACCCACACCATCCCACTCTCACTCTGCGGGCTGTCCTCCTCCTCCGTGAATCCTGCTGCTTCTATCGCTCCTTCCTGCACTCTCGTGACAGGGATACACTCCAACGCCACCGGCAAATACAACAACACGTACAGAACCTTATTACAGCAATGAAACGCCGAGATTGGCGCCAGACCTGCACACGACTCAACGCCACCCTCCCTACCAACTCCTCAAAGTACTGGTCTGCCTTCCATCGCCTTACTGGTTCCCTTTCAGCTCCCCACTACCTCCTTCTCCATAACGATCGCCCCCTTCCAGACTTCCTCAGTAAGGCCAACCACTTCGATTCCCACCTTTCCGAGGTCTTCTCCATCCCAGATGATCCCCACTTTGATTATTCTCTTTTCCCCACCGTCATGGAACGTGTCGATACCTTGGTCGCTCCACTTGCTCCTAGTCTCCAGTACTTGGGGCAGTTGTCCCCCTCTGACATAAACACTCCTATCACAGCAGAAGACATTAAACTTATCCTCCAGTCCAAATGCAACACGGCCCCTGGTCACGACTGTGTCACCTGCCGCCACCTTCGAGAAAGCCCCTATTCCTTCCTGACTGTTCTTGCCCATCTCTATAATGTCATCCTCTCTACTGGCTTCTACTCTGACCTGTCTTTGAATCCATCCTCGCCCACCGTATCCATCAGCACCTTACTCAACACCACCTCCTTCCCTTTACCCAGTGTGGCTTCCGACCCTCCTCCTCTGCTGAAGACCAACTGCTAAACCTTGTTCACCTTCTGTCCCTCCAGCTCAACTCCCGTTGCTCCGCCATTTTTCTTTCCCTTGACCTCCAAAATGCCTATGACCGTGTATGGCATCCTGTTCTCCTCTTTAAACTCCAAACCTACGCCCTGCCTAACAATTTTGTCCATGTGGTCGCTTCCTTCCTCTCGCACCATCCTTCCTATGTCACCCTCCACAACACCAACTCCCCTATCTTTTATCCCACGGCTGGCGTCCCCCAGGGACCTGTCCTCTCCCCTCTCCTTTATCTTTTGTATACAGCTGATATGCCCAAGCCACCCCCACCAGTCCACCTTCTCCAGTATGCTGATGACACTGCCTTCCTGGCTCTCTATCCTACCCTTCAATGGTCTCAATGTACCCTCCAAACCCACCTTAACCAGTTCACCACTTGGTGTAACCAGTGGTTCCTCCATCTCAACCCCTCCAAAACCCAGGCAATCATCATAGGCCGCACCACTCACTCCTTTCGTCTCCATGATTTCTATCTCACCCTTTATGGTCGTCCCATCCAGCTCACCCCCACCCTGAGATACCTTGGCCTCACCCTCGACCGACACCTCACCTGGACCCCTCATCTCCAGACCATCCAGCAGAAAGCCCATTCCCGCCTCTGCCTTCTGAAACTCCTCTCTGGCTGGACATGGGGATTGCATCCTTCTACCATCCTCCACACCTAAAAATCCCTCATCCGTCCTATCCTCTGTTACACCAGCATTGCCTGGATCTCCACCCTCACCCACTTTTACAAGGCCCTCCAAATCCTTGAACGCCATGCTCTCCGCCTTGCCTTCCATATCCACCTTCCTTCCCCCACATGGTTCCTGTATGAACTGATCCCCTTCCCTCACCTCCTCCTGTTCCTCCAACATCTCCGCATCCTTTACATTGTCCGCAGGCTTCATCCTCCCACCCTCTGGTTTCCTCCTTCCTTTCCACCCCCCACCCGTTGCTGCACCTCTATCGCTGTATCCCTCCATCTCTCCACCTCCACACCCACCATCTCCTTCATCAGAGCAATTTCCAGCGCCTTCCCCTCCTGGATGACGAACTTCATCATGACATCTACCCTTCCTTCCAACTATAACCAACTATAACCCCCCTCCCATGGGCCCCCATTTTCCTCTCCCCTCCTTCTCGCAGAGCGGATTTTCCTCCTTCCCTCCCCCCCCCCCCGAGACCCTGCACCCCATACTTGCCTCTTTCCTTCCCACATCCCTCCCTACCTGGCCCTCTTCAGCGCGCCCCCCGCCCGTATCCCCCCTCTCTTCCCCTCCCCCCTCCCCCCTTCTTCCAGTCTCACTCATCTCCTTGCACCTGGCAGATCCTCCATTTTGATCATCGTCAGTGTTGTGTTTAGTGTTGGGTCTCCTGTGCATCAAGAGGTGTGATTTTAATTGTGTACTGCCTTGAGGTTCGCTGTCAGTGTTTATGTGCTATGCCATCCGTCGATACTTTTTATGCTCCGGTCCTACTGTGTCTTGTGTTCTTTTAATTGTCGCAGTGTGTGGCTGTTTGTGTGTGCTACTTTTTTTCAGTTTCTTATCTCCATTTTACAGTCGCCCCTTTTTTGTCTATTGCCTTCCATGATGTTCCCCCTTTTTTATATCTATGTTCACCATATTCTCTCCTTTGTATATTTTTCACTGTCTTCTATTGTTTATTCAATGTCTTTCAGCTGAAGACCAGCGCATATGCTGCTGCCAACCCGCCCCGATGGGGAATTGAAATACAATAAAGAAAAAAAAAAAAAACAATCGCAAGTAGCAACGCCGTTTGCTGTCTGTTGGTGGAATTGCGTACTTCTTCCTCTGAACTTCTTGTCTACCTGCGATTTCGGTGCCAAGTGCCAAGTAGAAGTCACAAGTATGAGCCAAAGGTGGTGTCAATAACACAGAAGGCCTGACTCTGCTACAAAACACGTGAGGAAGGGAGCAGTGGCAAAAGTTACAGTCTATCGCACAGTTTGCGACGTACTCGACCGTTCCATCCCCTGGTAATCTTCGGCTACCCGTAAGACCTAATGAGTTAGTCAGCTGCTGGTATAATCACAATGTTAACTGTCCTTAACTGGAGATACCAGGTATCGAGGGAGGTCAAAGTGCAGTCGCACTTCCCAGCATTTCAAACTACCCAAAGTAGATAGTTCAGCGCGAAGTAATGTTGCGGAACTCAATATAGAGCGACATTCAACAACTAATAAAATAAACTGATGAAGAAAAGAAACATTTTGTAGGAGGAGTTTTATAATTTCATGACTTTAGGTTGGTATCACTCGGACGAGCTCATAACAGCTGAGAGATAAAAACTGTTTTGTTTATGACCTCAATATCGCATTTAACGATTACGCGTAAGTTTCTACGTAAGCTGAAGAACGTTCAGTGTTCCGTTTTGTTATTTCTACAGATGAAATATCGGCCAAAATATTTTCTCGTTGGTGTTACAGTATGGTGAAAGTTGTATGAACCACGGGAATTTTTATAAGTGAATTTAAAAACGATCGAACCTCAGTGACTGACAAGTAATGTCCGCCGGCCAGCTGAAGTGTCATCTCCTTCACTTGAAACTTAGTTATTAGCAGAGAAGAATGGCGAAGTAACTTGACCGTGGTCTTGATTGAGCCACTTCCTGAGTATTCATCTGAAGTTGAAACGCATCGGGCGGGAGCCATTCTGCCTCTTCATTTTCATTAGTATTACTCCCTCCTCAATCATAAAGTAATTACATTTGTTTTTCTATTCCCTTATTAAGTGATGCAAAATCTTATATTCAAATTGGGACACAGGCGGTTGCATATGTCATACTATCCCTCTAATTACGAGATTCCGAGCAATTTAGTATTAGGTCTGCATGCTGTATTAGGCTGCTAAATTGGCCAGGTCTCAGCAAGCCATGCAGCTTTGGGTGCCGTTGGCTGGACGGTACAGCTCCGTGGGGACCGACTTTCACTACTTAGAAGGGATACTCCCCATCGCATCCCCTTCAGATTTAGTCGTAATATTATGACCCATTGGATAGCCTGTCAAAAAACTGAAAATAGATCGAGCGTGAAAACAGGAAGAAGGTGTACTGAACTGTGAAAAAAAGAAGTAACATAGGAACAGTAACAGCCCAAGCTCAAGTTGTAGAACATCGACTGACCATCAATAGTCATGGCATCGTGGTTACATAATCGCGCAGATGGACTGCAAAGGTGGAGATCTGTGTTCAAATCGCCCCTGAGCTCCATTTTTTTTTTTCACTTAATTGTGAACTTTCCTTGTGGTCGACGTGCCTGTCCGTTGTATTCAAATTTGTGTCTGTGTCGTGGCGTAACGCCCATTTGCAACAGTAATATGTAAGGAAGGGACCACCAGATGTATGTACCTCCTATTTGTTCTACACAAGTACGCATATTATGACTCTTGCGTTCCGTATTGGAAGTTTTGACTATTGGATTACTTTGTGGTAACATAGTTCACACCCGTTTAATTGTTTTTTTCATTTCTGTGAGAGGTCAATGCGGATGCTCTCGCTATTCATCACATCTACCTGCGACGGTAATATATTCTTACCACGCGACTCTTATTCTGTGACCAATGTATAGTACGAAAATTGACAAGACTGCAGAAGGAGAACAGACACGTCAATGATCAGATGGTAAGTGCATAACTTTGTGAAAAACATAGGGCACAGGGGAGATTTTGACACAGATCTCCCGCTTTGCAGTGCAACACCGTGACCAGACAAGCACTACGCCGTGACTCATCTTGAGTTTGGGCTGTTCACGGTTTCTCTTTTGCTTCGTTAATCACGTTTTCAGTACAACTTCTCCCTGTTTTCATGTGTGATCTGTGTTTAGGTTTTGACGGACTATCCACTGGGCTGTATTACCATTAAGTCTGAGGAGCGATGCGATGGGGAGTTTCCCTTGTAAGAACTTTGCCGCAGCAGAGGGTAGGGATCCCACACCCACTGGGCCAGGGACAGCGGTGAGTCACCGGTCCGAAAAGCTTTGTGTGCGTGAGTCATCGGTCCGCCGAGCTTTGTGTGCGTGAGTCATCGGTCCGCCGAGCTTTGTGTGCAGGGCGCGAATGTGACGACGCTGGCAGGTTGTTTGCAGAAACTGAGCAGATATCAAGCAGATGGTCCGCACAACGGTCTCTTCTATTGACCCAAATTGCCCTCTATTGCGTTTGCTGGCCACAGGACAGATGCCAGTCATAAACGAACAGAGTGTGGATAGCCAACTCACGAGATAACATTGTCAGGTCTGTGGGAGTGTTTAACTTGCAGAATATCGGCCCGTTTTTAGAAGAAGTTCCTTGGCATCTTTCTGTCACCCACACTCACAGGTTGTTGAGACATCATCACAAGTTGTACAGAGCGGAGACAATATGGTTGGTTGGTACCTAAAAAGTAGATGGAGTGAGAAACAAGGCACCTTATTTCCGGGAAAAATAAGTGTGGGTTTGCTTGCATCAGTCTGAGCAGTGACATTTCAAGAGTAGGAGTCTGTATCAAATTATTACCATTTTGTTTAAAATTGCAAAATTCAGAGACTGGCTAGCTGCTAAACTTTTAGGAGGAGGAAGGGCAAGCTTTGTTTCGCAGCGTCTCACTGGGAGCTTATCCAACAATCTTGCAGATTATAAAACAGGCAGCTTTTGGTGGCTTCTCTGAGTAGAGCTCTGAGGAACGTAATTCTTGATGGCTCTTTGCGAGGACTCTGGCCGTCTCTTGGACAGATTCGTTTCTGAGATCTCATCTGCGAGAACGTCTGTTGAGACTCTTTGATCACTGATGATATTATCTTCAGCCTCAGGAACTACTTATGCTGCAGTCTAGCTTCTTGTAGTACAGCATCATAGTTGTTGACACTGCCAATGGGATTGCAGACTGATACCGTCAAGTCACTCTTAGCTGCATTGTTCTGAAGCTGAGTGGATCTTGTTTCGAATTACGTTGTGAACAATGGCTTGCTCGTTACTCAAGTAGTTGGATTCCTGCATGTGTTTTCCTTTACTCCACACTGGTCAGTGCAGTCAAGTCCCCGATTCAGAGTCATGTGTCTAATCCTTTCCAGTTAAACACAAGTTTAGGTCCAAATGCTCTCCCTTTCCCATAGACTTTGCCATACTGTACTGTTTTCAATTTAACTGAATATTGTGTGGAGCCTGAAGTCCAGTTTCCACTTACCTGTTGCAGAAGTGACTGTTTCATATATAAATATTATATTTGATTTCTTTTCATCCTCTTTTTATAACAATAAGTGTTGGTAAAGTGGACCCAACTTTGATTTCAATAGTTACATTAATCCATTAACTCCTTTCATATTATTAATTTAGGCAAGGACCATACCCACGACTCATTCGTCAGGGTCGTTAATAGTCGGACAGGGAATATCAGCATATCGAGAGGCGCACTTGATGCAGATCAAAGACTCAGCTTTGGACCTAGCTACGAATTCCCAAGCTCGACTCCCATCGGAAGTCTTGCATTAAACTAGAGACTGTGCCAGGATTCCTTCTTGTACGTAATCTTATGACTGCGTCAGATAATTTTCCTCATGCATTAATTTGTGGACATTCTCGGGATGCTTGACGGTAGGTATTCTCCAAGTGCGCCAGTTAAATTCATAACTTCTTAAGTTGTGTTTCTTTTCTTTCGTTCTTTTCCGCATTTTAAACCTGATGGTTACATCATTTCGACTGTAGGGATGCCATTAGCACTGTACATGCAGTTTGATTTCAAAATAGATAACGAGTAAGTGAAAATTAGGAAATTTTAGGAAAATTATGTTCTGTTCATAGGAGAATTTTGAGTTTCATATTACAGAATTTTGGAGATCGGTGGAGAAACAGTTTAAGTAGCTGCTGTATTTATTTAATTCAGATGTGCTTATTTTCAGATTTTATTTTATTTTTGATTTTTGTCCATACCCGATCTACTTGTCTGTTCTGTTCAGTGTTCTTACATTGTTGCGAATAAATTTTTAAATGAGTTTCTTTGTGTGTTATGCCAGGGTATAGCTAGAATATAATGGCGAGAATCTTGTTCCTTTGAAATTAACTTTTGTCGAATGTGCACTAGAAGTCAGGCCAGGTTATAAAGAGTCTGGAGCAAAATAATCAGATGGGGAACCTGTTGGGCGGTGGCGATAAGTATGAGTTGGAGTAGTAGCCAGAGATTAGGCATTGTTCCCCAGTGAGCAGGAGATTTCAAACGATAGGCAAACTGAGACTCAGGAGATTATTTGGAATTCGCTGGAGTGAGAGAGGATGTTAATGCCTAAGCGGACTGAATAGTAACACATCCAGTAGACGTAATCGTGATGATTCACAGCGATGAAGAAGATGATAATACAGAAATGCGTAGCACACCTCTTTGAAATATTCAGTTGAGGTCGACAATACCATCTCTATACACACTTTCTGAGCCGCGGGATACACTGTCAGGACTCCTTGACTTCCTAAAGAAAATGGATAAGAGTGCGAAAGAGTGGGATTGATTTGCAAGAGAGGAAGTAAGGAAGGCAATGGAGGATATGAAGGAAAAATTTGAAGGAACGAGGAAAGAAGCTGGGCAGGAGATGAGGAAGACGCAAGAGGTTGATGAAATGGGCATAAAGTTAGAGAAAATTCTGGTAGTAAGACAGGTTACGGACGTTGAACATTGTCAAGAAGAACAAGTAGACCACATCAAAAAGACTGACAAACGCATAAGTAAGTTTGAAGAGGAAGCTAACCAAACATCTGATGAAACTGAACAACGTTTATGCGCAGCCATAGATCAGTTCGCAATTTTCAACTGTACCATAATTCTGGAAGGAATAAAGAATGTGAGGAAGAAATTGTCGGACACATTGGTGCCACTACGACAAGCCCTGGAAGTGCAAGCACTTCTTGCATTCAAAGAACAGCAGTAGGGGTTAAGCAAATAACAGCAGAAGGAGGCTGAACACTTAGAATGGGATCATGGTGGCTTTAAGGCGAAAATAGCGTAAGTTTAAGGTTGGGTCGAATACTATGTACAGGAGGTAAGAAATATTCAGTTAGGATCAGCAGCGTGACCTAGGATCGAGGTAGGACAATTTTTGGTAACCAAAGGGCAGACGATGTCATCTGAGTCGGATCAATTTCACTACTACCATTACCTATCTGTACACAATTTCCAGACGTTCAATGATAGAAGGAACAATCTACATCTCGAGGTTTGTTTGGAGGAATGTTACCATTGTTTTAAACCGTCATGGTCGCTGATGCACCGTTTTGAGTTTATCCACAGCCTGCGAAATGGCGGTTGAGGATGCGTCTGGCTGCACCCCAGATAAAGAGTTCAGATACGCTTTCCTAGACGATTACTGGTCAAAGGCTGCAGAGGAAAGATTGAAAGCAGAAATAATCATGGGTCACGATCTGGAGCGATCCCGGGTCCGCAGTGCAGTGAAATTCTTAGAGCACATGATGAAGAAAAAACAGTTCCTGTACGTTCCCTACAGTTCCTTAGAAGTCATTCGCTTTTGCTATCAGATGCGACCTGAAAATTATCAACACATTCTCACCAGGCTTTGTGGTGAAGATATCGAGGCCTTTAACGGCGTGGCGTCTATGCTAAGAGGAGACTACATCTGGTACCGGTAGGAGACGAGAAAAATGGTCCAACGGCTCTGAGCACTATGGGACTTAACATCTATGGTCATCAGTCCCCTAGAACTTAGAACTACTTAAACCTAACTAACCTAAGGACCTCACACAACACCCAGTCATCACGAGGAGACGAAATTTTAAAGGATCAGAGTGACCTCATAATGAGCACCGTAATAACCGTTTCTAAACCAATGGCCGTAGTCATTTCCAGCCATACCAAACAAACAGATGAGGATTGAATCGTTACCAGTAAAACTGTAACCCGAGATTTAGACAGGGTGCAAATAAGCACGAGTAACCTCATCAACAGCAGGTTCGATCTTGAGACCCTTGATCGCACCCGATTGCTGGCCCATTAACACAGCAGTGACAAGGAGCTAGCGCGAGAACAATAGTGGATCGACTGGTGGAAGACATTAGGTCATGCGAAATAAACACTGACCGGTATGAAGATTTGTGAAAACCAATACTAGAAGTAAAGGAGAATGCGAGCACACAAAATTTGTACCAAGTTGCCAAGGCATTCATAGGAGATGTGGGACTGGAGGCTATTCTAGATAGGGGAAGACAGTTGTCGGTGATATCGGAGTCTGCATTAGAAGACTTGTGACAACCATCAATTTGTCGTTACTAATCGTATAGGATAATGGAATGTAGTCTAATTAAGTCGAGTGATGCTGAGGGAATTAGATTAGGAAATGAGACAAAGTAGTAAAGGAGTTTTGCTATTTGGGGAGCAAAGTAACTGATGATGGTCGAAGTAGAGAGGATATAAAATGTAGACTGGCAATGGCAAGGAAAGCGTTTCTGAAGAAGAGAAATTTGTTAACATTGAGTATGGATTTAAGTGTCAAGAAGTCTTTTCTGAAAGTATTTGTATGGAGTGTAGCCATGTATGGAAGTGAAACATGGACGATAAATAGTTTGGACAAGAAGAGAATAGAAGCTTTCGAAATGTGGTGCTACAGCAGAATGCTGAAGATTAGATGGGTGGATCTCATAACTAATGAGGAGTCATTGAATAGAATTGGGGACGAGTTTGTGGCACAATTTGACTAGAAGAAGGGATCGGTTGGTAGGACATGTTCTGAGGCATCAAGGGATCACCAGTTTAGTATTGGAGGGCAGTATGAAGGGCAAAAATCGTAGAGGGAGACCAAGAGATGAATACACTAAGCAGATTTAGAAGGATGTAGGCTGCAGTAGGTACTGGGAGATGAAGAAGCTTGCAGAGGATAGAGTAGCATGGAGAGCTGCATCAACCCAGTCTCAGGACTGAAGACCACAACAACAACAACAATACTATAGAAAACGGAAGCTCAAGGAACGCTAACAGGAAAGAGCACGGAGATGTGACAGCCAAGTTCAACCTGAGTTTTGATGCCTGGGAAACTAGTTGGATTGCCAAAGATAGCGCTACCACAGACTTTTGGCATGGACTTTTTAAGCGAAAATCAGGCAGTTCTGACTTAGGTCACGTAAAATTTATCTTATGTAAGCACACTCGGTACATATACAGTTTGAAGATCACGTGCCACACAAACAACTACCGAAAAACTGCTTGAAACTTTGTGTTGAATCAGAAGAGCTGAAGTCTGAATCAGAGAGACGTTTTGAAAGTAGAAATGGTTATCCATCAAGTGATCGATCCACAACAGAAGACGAAATCAAATAGAAAACCAAGGAGAAGGTAGAAGCGATTAGAGATGCCGGGATGGAAGAGAAGGAAATACTGCACGATGTACTGAACACCAATGTGTCTGTTTTCTTTCGAAAGCTAGGAGCCATAAAACTTTTTCTATGTAAATTCTCTGTGAGAAACAACACCAAGTTTTCACACAAGCACCTGCTACTCCGCTTGTGGACAAAGAAAAGTACGTAAAGAAGTACAAGTAATGCTGGACCAAGAAGTGATTGAACCACTGGTTTGCTCATACACAAACAGCCAGTGCAATGAGGCGATGAGTACTAAATAGTTTTTGCTGCTGAAAGTCTCGTCTTACACACCGGCAGCAGAAGCAGTTTGATGCGGAAATTCTGTGACAGATGGGCTGTCTCATTAGGACTGCTAGGAAGAATGCACGCTGTGCTATTCTGGGAAGCATTGCAACATCTCTCGTTGGGCTGGACCCACACCACAGCTATGCATCATCGCATCAGAAATGGTGCCTAGGTCAACACGTGTTTTGATAGGTATTTCTCGGGTATCATGCATGAAAGAGATGCTGCCACCTTATCCTGGCGGGACCCGAACTGACACCTACGCATGGTTTGGCAGCTGACGGCCGCGTGTTCACTTCACGGGGATCACTGATGTATCCTGACTCCTGGGGACGTGTGTAGAGTCAGCGGTATCGGGCACAGAGTGGCGGGATGTGTTTTTTATTAGCAATCTTTTGTTTAAACTAAAATCCATCCATTTTGCAGACAAATAGGATGTTGCAAATTAAAAATAACTACCCCATACATGTAAAGAATATCGATTTAATTAATTTGTATAGATTTTTTATATCAACATGGTATCAGCGGTACAATAGTTAAGGGGAGAGTGTGTGTGTGAGTGGGTGACATGGAGCAGAACAGCAGGTTAAGTGCAGAACACTAGGTAAATCTGCATAATGTTTATGTAAAACCCACTACAATACTTCAAGGGGGTGGGCGACAAAGAAGAATGCGCCAGAAATAGCGTTTAAAAGCATGTGAAATTCGAAAAGTGTACCAGAATATAGTGGGAGGATTAACTTAATTTGGTATCAAAGGCAGTGCAATGGTTTAAGGAAATGCGGGTGTCATGGAAAACCACTTAACAGAACAATAGGTTAAGTGCCAACAAAAGGTTAAACATTTAGTTAAGACACCTAGAGTACCATGCTGTACATTAGGTTATGCAACATTTTTGCTCCATGTAATTACTTCTTACAAGACCTACATGTTTGCAAACAGCAAATAATGATGAGCAAGAGAAATCCAAACCCCAAAAACAGATTTTTTGTTTGTAAATGAACAATATACCCTTGAATTCCCTACTATAAGATCCTTCCTCTCCACCACCAGACAGACTGCCATATCGAATTATGTCATGAAAGGGATGACAGCACCCTCTGGTAGCAGTACTGTATACTAGGTCAGTTAGACCCTGGACTTCGGGGTGAACACACTTGATGGCGGTACTGACTCTAAATGTTTAAATAAAGACTGAAAATAAAGACTTACACCAGCACAGGCAGAGTCCTTTCCCTGCCAATTTCTAGGAAGAGGTGGTGGTCTGATGACTTAGGTTAGTGGACGCAGCCAAAGTGCCCTTTTTTCCCGCCATCTTCTTAGATTAGTGGAGGTAGCCATGGTGTGTTGCATTGTCCTGATGGAAATTGAACTTCCCGCCATTTTCTGGGGTGGAGAGGGGATGGGGGAGGAGAGGGGGTTTACCAGTGGGTGAGAAGTTAATTAATTGATCAATTTAATTAAGTATTCAATCAAATTGATAAGAGAGTGAGGGGCCTATTCCAGTAACTTAGACCTGAAAGTGTACCTGTAGCAGCAAGTGGGGAGGGAGGTTAAGGAGAGGGATTGGGGATAATAGGTTAAGTGCATGTCAATCAAAAGGAAGGATCCTTTTAGCAGAACATTGGGTTAAGTACCTGTCAATCAAAAGAGAACAATAGCTTAAGTACCTGTCAATCAAAGGAGGACAATAGCTTTGCCCCTGAGTGCATATCTGCCCCTGATGTAGGCAACCTGCACTAACAAAATGCGCTGGTGCCGCCCTTGTCCCCCTACTGCGATCTTACAGACGAGGTAAATGCAAGGACGCAGCAGGCTGGATGAAGTAGGTGTCACCTGCAATCGTAGGATTAAGGATCGTCTGAAGTCAAAGATCTATAGGACTGTCATCTGACCTTTTGCTCTCTATGGCACCGAGTGTTCGCCAGTTACAAAAGGGGCGGAATGACGATTGTGTATTATGGAGACTAAGATGCTTAGATGGACAGGTGCGATCAGTCGACTGGATCATGTGTTAATGACACTATCGGGGAACAATTCAGGGTTGAACCGATGCAGAAGGAAATGCGAGAAAGCCGTCTGCAATGGTTTGGACATGTGCTGTGTGGAAAGGACGATACCATTACAAAGGCAGTATAGAGAGTGGAAGTTATGGGAAAGAGAGACTATAATGGACCGACACTCTGCACAACGACCTGAAGACTGTAATTTTTCATACAGATATGGCCCACTGTGGAACAAAATGGAGACAGCGAATCCATTCAGCAGACCCTGCTGCCAGGCGGGACAAACACTAAAGAAAAGTAAGATTGCAACAGTGGTCAAACACAAGCATTGCCGTATTATTATATTAGTGGCAGTGGTCAGTCATTAGCAATGGCAGCATGAACCCTTCCAATTCCCGCCAGTTGAACAGATAGCACTCCAGCAATCAAGTGATTTACAAATAGTAAATGTAGTGCACAGATTTTGACTTGGCTGATTTTAAATGTGATTGCAGGGTGTGAGAGAAGCAAATGTCCATAGGGAGAGGAGTGGTACAGAGATAACATGTTCTATAACAAGTATCTACCCTCAAAGTGGACAGTTAGCTTTCTTTCCTGAAAAGTTGTATGAAGAGAGAACTGTTTCATCATTTTTTAAATATGTGTTGTAATACGCACTACGAATTCTCTCATTAACTCATTAGTTCATAGTTTAATAAAATAGCCACAAAAACTACATGTTATTTAACTTCGTTAGTTTAAAAATAAAAGTATTTAAAAAGTTATTTTCATTGTAAAGTTTGATTACAGACCAAGGAAGATAATAGAGGGGTTGGGGTGCTAGCTAACCTGTGATTGAACTCAGAAAGCTCTGGAACGGCTGTGCCAGACTGATCGATATGTATCCTTATACACAAGTACTTCAGGCATATTAGGAAGTTGCAGTCGCAGGAGGCCCATGCAGTGACGTATAATGAGAATCGTTCGACAGTCTGTGTAGAAATGTCCTATTTCGAAAAACACACTCAGCGCCATCGCTCGTGGGAGAAGCAGAACCTACAGGTCACATCACGGGAAGGTGTACGAGTTTCGAGTGATATTCACTTAATGCGGGCCGCTACTAACCCCATCCTGCACTATTGTCGCCATTCTGTGTTGCCTTCGCAGTGATGAATTTTGTTTCGCGTGTCATTTAACTCCACAAGGGAAAGTTGGCACTGGCTGCAGGATACCTTCGATTTGTATCGACTGAGCCACAGCGCCAAGTTTCGGCTTGTAATGCGCAAATAAATAGTAGGCAAGTTTTCAGGTAGCACTAAGCAAAATGGATGCTGAGTTATTAAAGCTAACTTCTACGGAGACCCACCGGTAACCTTTCAACGATCAGGAATGATACTGAAGTGAGAACGGTATATCCAAGTTTCAACTAAATTGTTCAATTGTATGTTACAAACTATGTACTCAAAACGTTTTTCTAAATCTCAGTTACACAATAAATAATTACTTGAATGTCTCCGGCGTTTGCCATTACTAAATACTTTTGAGAACGCTTTTCTCGAAATACTTCTACTGTCGACAGGCGCTGTTAAGTTAAAATATCAATGTTCATTGCATTTTTCAACAATGGCGGTACGGTAAGAAATTTGAAGTAACCTACTTGACTGCTTCGATCAAGTACAAATCCATGATCGCAACACTGTCCTAATTTGACTCGCCGTTTGACTTCTTAACAACTGTTACTGTAATTATGACGGTTGCCCAGTAAGTAATACACCGCATTTTTTCTTTAACAATTATTTATTGAGCATTATGATAATTACACACACAAAAGAATAGTGTTCTATCAACACATCCTACTTTTCCACATAATCTCCATCCCGTCTATGGCCTTCCTCCAGCAAGAAACAAGGGCTTGTATGTCCTGTAGGAGGAGGCAGTGCTTCACTGTATGAATCACCTCCCCATCTTCCTCAAAATGTCTTCCATGAATGGCATCGTCCTTTAATGGCCCAAACAAGTGGAAGTCCGAGGGGGCTAGGTCAGAGCTGTCGGATGTGACAGCTGTGGGTGGTTTCCCCGAACGTTGCAAATCGTGGAGCTTCGCCAAACTGCCTTCTGATGACCTCATCCTCCATGCCCAGCGGCTAACTGTACTTCTGTCGACAGCAAATGCTCCATAGACTTTGCACAAGCGTTTGTGAATATTCCCCACAGTTTCTTTCTCTACAGTGAGAAATTTAGTGATAGCCTGTTGCTTGTTATGTACATAACCTGACGATGATGATTGGTTTGTAAGGCACTCCATAGCTCAGTCATTTTTACACAATCCAATTTTTCACACCATCCAATCGAGCCACCGTCACTAATGATGATGATGATGATGATGATATGATGATGTCGACACAACATCACTTACAGACGCCATTTTGAAACTGTCCTGCAGCTGCGCTATCTGTCGGAAGTAACGGAAACTTGATGCGCACACTCAGGAGACTTCAAATAATACATACGTAACATTTCGCATTCGTAGCATTGTTTCCGGCTGAGGAAAAAAGTTTGTGCATTACTTTCTGGGCAACCTTTGTAATTTGACTTGAAAGTCTTTCGAAACCATTATCAGGAAACTTGTGAATGGATCTGAGAGACATACGAGGTGCATTCAAGTTCTAAGGCCTCCGATTTTTTTTCTAATTAGCTACTCACCCGAAATCGATGAAACTGGCGTTACTTCTAGACGTAATCGCCCTGCAGACGTACACATTTTTCACAACGCTGACGCCATGATTCCATGGCAGCGGCGAAGGCTTCTTTAGGAGTCTGTTTTGACCACTGGAAAATCGCTGAGGCAATAGCAGCATGGGTGGTGAATGTGCGGCCACGGAGAATGTCTTTCATTGTTGGAAAAAGCCAAAAGTCACTAGGAGCCAGGTCAGGTGAGTAGGGAGCATGAGGGATCACTTCAAAGTTGTTATCATGAAGAAACTGTTGGGTAACGCTAGCTCTTGGTGAAACAGCACACGCGCACCCCTTCCCGGACGTTTTTGTTGCAGTGCAGGAAGGAATTTGTTCTTCAAAACATTTTCGTAGGATTCACCTGTTACCGTAGTGCCCTTTGGAACGCAATGGGTAACGATTACGCCCTCGCTGTCCCAGAACATGGACACCATCATTTTTTCAGCACTGGCGGTTACCCTAAATTTTTTTGGTGGCGGTGAATCTGTGTGCTTCCATTGAGCTGACTGACGCTTTGTTTCTGGATTGAAAAATGGCATCCACGTCTCATCCATTGTCACAACTGACGAAAAGAAAGACCCATTCATGCTGTCGTTGCGCGTCAACATTGCTTGGCAACATGCCACACGGGCAGCCATGTGGTCGTCCATCAGCATTCGTGGCACCCACCTGGATGACACTTTTCGCATTTTCAGGTCGTCATACAGGATTGTGTGCACAGAACCCACACCAATGCCAACTCTGGAGGCGATCTGTTCAACAGTCATTCGGCGATCCCCCAAAACAATTCTCTCCACTTTCTCGATCATGTCGTCAGACCGGCTTGTGCGAGCCCGAGGTGGTTTCGGTTTGCTGTCACACGATGTTCTGCCTTCATTAAACTGTCGCACCCACAAATGCACTTTCGACACATCCATAACTCCATCACCAAATGTCTCCTTCAACTGTCGATGAATTTCAATTGGTTTCACACCACGCAAATTCAGAAAGCGAATGATTGCACGTTGTTCAAGCAAGGAAAACATCTCCACTTAAGTATTTAAAACAGTTCTCATTCTCGCCGCTGGCGGTAAAATTCCATCTGCCGTACGGTGCTGCCATCTCTGAGACGTATTGACAATGAACGCGGCCTCATTTTAAAACAATTCGCATGTTTCTATCTCTTTCCGGTCCAGAGAAAAAGAGTTGGAGGCCTTAGAACTTGAATGCACCTCGTATATTGGGAAAGCACAGACCACACACGCTCCGCATGACTGTTAGGCCACTCACCGCTATGAAGAGCCAGGTCGGCTCGCAATTGTCTCGGAACCGCTTCAACGCCTCAATCTTGTCGCAGTTCGCCTGCACACACAAACACAAACGATAGAGCTTCTCTGCACATGTTACTTATTATCTACTACCACTCAGTCAAAGCTAAACTGAATTTGTATTTAGAATAACGAAATCAGGATGTTTTATTGGATACAGAAAGATCGATAGATGCAGAAGTAACTGTAGTGTGTGTGTGTGTGTGTGTGTGTGTGTGTGTGTGTGTGTGAGTGTGTAGCTCTAAGCACTATGGGACTTAACATCTGAGGTCATCAATCCCCTAGACTTAGAACTACTTAAACACACACATCCATGTCCGAGGCAGGATTCGAAACCTGAGACCGTAGCAGCCGCGTGGTTCCGGACTGAAGCATCTAGAACCTCTCGGGCACAACGGCCGGATTGTGTGTGTGTGTTGTGTGTGTTTGTTTGTTTGTTTGTTTGTTTCTTTGTGGGTTAGCGTCGTTTAGCGACGATGTTATCAGCGCCCATACGAAAATTAGTACAGACCAATGTGGTTAGAACGTAGAAAATGCGATAAAAGAAATAAAAATCAATCCGTGATAAAATCATGTAGGTTCTCTAAATGGCGTACACATATAAATAAATATTCACGCCTTCTCCATTCGGCATAGTTATCGTATGGATGTATGATTATATCTACACCGACAGAAAATTGATGAATAGAAATAGCAATTATTTTATGTAAGTCGTTTGTCTTTTTTTCACCGATCTCGGTGTCTGTCGGTCTTCTGAGCTGGCGCGAGAAAGACGTATCTAATCGAGTTGTCTCAGTATCGTGGTAAGTAAAAGGTCGAATATGTGGGAATCGTAAGTTTTCCATTCTACTACCGAGCTACTTCCTAATTTCCCTCTCCTGATGCGACGAGGACTTGCATTTTAAAATTCAGCTCTTCGGAGAGGAAGTACATCGCGAACCGGGGGCTCAAGGATGCAACAGTTTGAAAAAATTAACAGGGTGTTTTCTCAGTTTCGGTGGGTGTAAAATTTCATTTATTGCTGGAACGATATAATTTTGGTTCATTGCTTTAGCAATCCCAGGATTTTCTTTGTATGCAGTACCTAGCCACTTGGTGGCATTACTTGCCACGAATTTTTTTCAACTACGTTGAAATCTCGTCTACTGTATTTCCAGTCGTGCTCATATTGAGTGAAAATGATTGCTACTATGCTATGGTTCCACGGGAAATTTACCGAATTTTTGATGTTTCTTTTGTGATTTGTGTTCGACGACATCATCACGCCATTTGTCTTGCGCTAAACTAACTTGGCTTAGATTACGTTTGCAAGTAATTTCATTCCAGCAGGAGTTTAATCGGTTCAATATATTTCAGGCAACCGTCGTTTCGTGCGGAAATTTTTAATTTCTGCCGTTTCCTTTTTGAGTTGTTCCCAACCATGTGGGCACACCAGTGGCCACCTGTTAGATTAAATCTGAGTGATTTTTGTGTCCATGTGATGTTTCGTACACTGCAAAGTTAATTACCACAGTTTGGGAAGAGCACGTGACTTTTTTTGGGAGACTTTTTTTTGTTTTTACCAAGTTTCTTTCGGAGTGGTGACCAATCACATGGTCATACCATCTTTCTACATCTACGTGATTACTCTGCTATTCACAATAAAGTGCCTGGCAGAGGGTTCAATGAACCATCTTCAAGCCGTCTCTCTACCATTCCACTCTCGAACGGCGCGCGGGAAAAACGAGCATTTGAATTTTTCTGTGTGAGCCCTGATTTCTCTTATTTTATCGTGATGATCATTTCGGCCTATTTAGTTGCTTGCCAAAAGAATGTTTTCGCAATCGGAGGAGAAAACTGATGATTGAAATTTCATGAGAAGATCCCGTCGCAACGAAAAACGCCTTTGTTTTAATGATTGCCACCACAATTCACGTATCATGTCTGTTGCACTATCCCCCCTATTTCGCGATAGTACAAACCTAACCGCCCTTCTTATTACTTTTTCGATGTCATCCGTCCCACCTGATGCGAATCCCACACCGCACAGCAATACTCCAGAATAGGGTAGGGTGGTGTAGCAGTCTCTTTAGCAGACCTATTGTACCTTCTAAGTGTCGTGTCAATGAATCACAGTCTTCAGTTTGCTCTACCCGCAACACTATCTATGTGATCGTGCCAATTTAGCTTATTTCTAATTGTAATCCCTAAGCATTTAGTTAAATTTACAGCCTTCAGATTTTTGTGACTTATCGCGTAATCGAAATTCAGTGGATTTCTTTTAGTACTCATGTGAATAACTTATCACTATTCTTTATTCAGGGTCAATTGCCACTTTTCTCACCATACAGATATCTAAATCATTTTGCAATTCGTTTTGGTCATTTGATGACTTTACAAGACGGTAAATGTCAGCATCATGTGAAAAAAATCTAAGTTGGCTACTAAGATCGTCTCCTATATGGTTAATATAGATCAGGAACAACAGAGGGCCTATAACACTTCCTTGGGGAACGCCGGATATTACTTCTCTTTTACTCGGTGGCTTAACGTCTATTACTACGAACTGTGACTTTTCTGTCGGGAAATAACTAATTCAGATGCACAACTGAAGCGATATTCCTTAGGCATGCAGCTTGGTTAGAAGACGCTTGTGAGGAACGGTGTCGGAAGCCTTCTGGAAATCTAAAAATATGGAATCAATTTGACAACCCAAGTCGATAGCACTCATTACTTCACGAGTACAACGAGCTAGTTGCGTTTCGCTAGAACCATATTTTCTGAACCCTACTGCAAATCGGCGTTGGTGATATCGGCATGTAATTCAACGAATTACTCCTACTTCCTTTTTGCGTATTGATGCTATATGAGCAATTTTTCACTCTTTAGGTACGGATCTTTATGTCAGCGAGCGGTTGTATATAATCGATAAATATGGAGCTATTGCATCAGCATACACTGAGAGGAAGCTGGTATTGGAACAACCTGCGTTCGGCGCCAAAGTAGCGCTATCCAAGATGGCGACGATGAAATCATCACAGATGGTGGCGATGACGTCAATCAAGATCTCGGATTTTGGCGGAGAGTGAATTTTGGCGGGAAAAATGACTTGCATTTATTATTTAACAAATATCAAGCAGGAGTGTTCTCCACTGGGTCTGGACTCAATTGGTGCCACCAGAGGGCCCTTTCCTGACGTGAGATCAAGACGCAAATACCATTTGCAAGATGACGACACCCACTGCGTTTACCGCGAGCTCCAGAGCCCAACTGACTTAGTTCATATTGTGACCACCAGAGGGCACTACCGTGAAGTCGGGTTATGACACAAGATCGTTTGATCTCTCACGCACGCGCGTTATAGCCGGACACGCGCTGTGTCAGTGGCCCTCAGGCGTCCGCTTACATCACACTCTCAAGCCCGCACCTTTATACTTACGCCGGACGTGGTCTTTAGTAAATACAGGGTGATTCAAAAAGAATACCACAACTTTAGGAATTTAAAACTCTGCAACGACAAAAGGCACAGCTAAGCACTATCTGTCGGCGAATTAAGGGAGCTATAAAGTTTCATTTAGTTGTACATTTGTTCGCTTGAGGCGCTGTTGACTAGGCGTCAGCGTCAGTTGATGCTAAGATGGCGACCGCTCAACAGAAAGCTTTTTGTATTATTGAGTACGGCAGAAGTGAATCGACGACAGTTGTTTAGTGTGCATTTCGAATGAAGTATGGTGTTAAACCTCCTGATAGGTGGTGTATTAAACGTTGGTATAAACAGTTTACAGAGAATGGGTGTTTGTGCAAAGGGAAAAGTTCTGGACGGCCGAGAACGAGTGATGAAAATGTAGCACGCATCCAGCAAGCATTTGTTCACAGCCCAGGAAAATCGACTCGCAGAGCTAGCAGAGAGCTGCAAATTCCACAATCAACTGTATGGAGAGTCCTACGAAAAAGGTTAGTTATGTAACCTTATCGTCTGAACGTCTACTACCCGAGGCGATGGATCGGCCGCCAGGCAGCCCGTGACAGAGCACTACATCATTCGCCTCCAAGAAGCCCTGATCTTACCCTCTGCGATTTTTTCTTATTGGGGTATGTTAAGGATATGGTGTTTTGGGCCACCTCTCACAGCCACCATTGATGATTTGAAACGAGAAATAACAGCAGCTATCCAAACTGTTACGCCTGATATGCTACAGAGAGTGTGGAACGAGTTGTAGTATTGGATTGATATTGCTCGAGTGTCTGGAGGGGGCCATATTGAACATCTCTGAACTTGTTTTTGAGTGAAAAAAACCTTTTTAAATACTCTTTGTAATGATGTATAACAGAAGATTATATTATGTTTCTTTCATTAAATACACATTTTTAAAGTTGTGGTATTCTTTTTGAATCACCCTGTATGCTAACTAAAGTAACACTCACATTCCATATCTAACCTATCAATTACCTAAGTACTTAGTTCCATTTCAATTTTAATCATATCCAATAAGTCAATTTACAAGTTCAATATTCAATGATCAAATGAGAAGTTCCACATTTTCCAACTATCAGCGCAGTGTTCATTCATGACCTAACACCCCCTCCCCCATCCCTAGAATGCTGCACTCCTATTGGCTACTGCGTTAGTCACACGATTCGACCTCATAGAACCTAGGACTTGCAATCAATTTTCACCAATGCCACACCCACCTGGACTTCGAATCAAATAGTTAAAGTCTCCACCACAATCCTTAACCCAGCACCACGCCTCCTAACTGACCCATGTTGGTAGGCTAAAGTGTACTAACGTCCACTAACCAGTACTAACGTGCACAGCACATGACATCATCCAAGATGGTGGCTCGAAATGGCGGGAAAACAGATCTGAACACAAATCTTTATTTTAGAGGCAGTGTCTCCACCTTGAGATTTGCTGTCCAGTTGACATAGTACACATTACTGCAATCAGATCGTACTATCATCCCTCCTATGACCTAATCCCAGATTGTGGTCTGTAGGGGCGAGAATTATGCTAAAATTACTCAGGTTGCGCTACATTGCTGGGAAAAGTAAGGAAGGAGTCCACTATATTTACTTTCGAGAATTTAATTTAGAGATCGACTGTATTTATCACACTGAGGCAAAGCACTGTCTTATCTTTGCACTCACAATATACACCCTGCAGACATGCAAACAACTCCTAATTTACGCAAATAATTTAATTAGAGACATTCACACTCATCCTAAATAGTTCTGCACAGGTAGGTCTAGACACGTTCAGTACTCGTAAACTGTCCAAATAACTCATAGCACAGCCTACACACCTGCCCGCAAAACAATTCAGTCAACGCCCGCAAGCACCCTCGGCCAACCCCTATCCAGTAGAGCGGCACAGACAGTCCCAATGACATGGCGCAGCCGTCGACTGTCAAACCGCACACAGGCCCCTGCCCGCATCCCGCAAGCAGCGACATCTCATTTGTACCTCATTTCTGAGAAATTCCTATCCAAACACGTGTTCACCTAGACACATGTGCTGACGTGATCGGGTGGGAACGCAGCCGCGAGCTGACCCCGAACGCAGGAGAAAGTTGCTTCTATACAGTTTCCCTTATCCCCACGTGACACCTCAGGCCAGCATTGTCTCTTCCACATATGGCAAAATAGCGGAGCATGCTTCCATTTAACGGAACAGCGAAACGTCCGCATCGCGGCTTGCCCTGTAACAACGCTCCTAATCTAATTCTTACGTCACACTGCTTAAAAAAAAAAAGCCAACTCGACCACTCCAGAATTGTATATTCTCCCAGAAATAGTTAACGCTAGCATTCTATATCAACGGAAATACATACTCTAACATAACCTCCTTATGTAGATAACATCGAATGCACTCATCCCACCACTCGTAACGTCTTTCCCCACCAGATTTCAACATACACAAACGTTCCCTCCGCTATGTACAGCCCCTTGTATCCCAGCACAAAAGATGGAGCATTCTGATTTGCTCTTATCGAAATTACACGCCGAATTACTTATTCAACCGGTATCGAAGCACCATCCACCTATTCTTTCTCTTGCTTTCAGCCGTTATATTACACAGATCGCTAAATTGCATTCACAGTTAAACCCACAAAATTTTATCCCCATTATCAAATACATATCAGACTCTCAAGAATATTGCAAGCCAGGAACATACACTCCTGGAAATTGAAATAAGATCACCGTGAATTCATTGTCCCAGGAAGGGGAAACTTTATTGACACATTCCTGGGGTCAGATACATCACATGATCACACTGACAGAACCACAGGCACATAGACACAGGCAACAGAGCATGCACAATGTCGGCACTAGTACAGTGTATATCCACCTTTCGCAGCAATGCAGGCTGCTATTCTCCCATGGAGACGATCGTAGAGATGCTGGATGTAGTCCTGTGGAACCGCTTGCCATGCCATTTCCACCTGGCGCCTCAGTTGGACCAGCGTTCGTGCTGGACGTGCAGACCGCGTGAGACGACGCTTCATCCAGTCCCAAACATGCTCAATGGGGGACAGACCCAGAGATCTTGCTGGCCAGGGTAGTTGACTTACACCTTCTAGAGCACGTTGCGTGGCACTGGATGCATGCAGACGTGCATTGTCCTGTTGGAACAGCAAGTTCCCTTGCCGGTCTAGGAATGGTAGAACGATGGGTTCGATGACGGTTTGGATGTACCGTGCACTATTCAGTGTCCCCTCGACGATCACCAGAGGTGTACGGCCAGTGTAGGAGATCGCTAACCACACCATGATGCCGGGTGTTGGCCCTGTGTGCCTCGGTCGTATGCAGTCCTGGTTGTGGCGCTCACCTGCACGGCGCCAAACACGCATACGACCATCATTGGCACCAAGGCAGAAGCGACTCTCATCGCTGAAGACGACACGTCTCCATTCGTCCCTCCATTCTCGCCTGTCGCGACACCACTGGAGGCGGGCTGCACGATGTTGGGGCGTGAGCGGAAGACGGCCTAACGGTGTGCAGGACCGTAGCCCAGCTTCATGGAGACGGTTGCGAATCGTCCTCGCCGATACCCCAGGAGCAACAGTGTTCCTAATTTGCTGGGAAGTGGCGGTGCGGTCCCCTACGGCACTGCGTAGGATCCTACGGTCTTGGCGTGCATCCGTGCATCACTGCGGTCCGGTCCCAGGTCGACGCGCACGTGCACCTTCCGCCGACCACTGGCGACAACATCGATGTACTGTGGAGACCTCACGCCCCACGTGTTGAGCAATTCGGCGGTACGTCCCCCCGGCCTCCCGCATGCCCACTATACGCCCTCGCTCAAAGTCCGTCAACTGCACATACGGTTCACGTCCACGCTGTCGCGGCATGCTACCAGTGTTAAAGACTGCGATGGAGCTCCGTATGCCACGGCAAACTGGCTGACACTGACGGCGGCGGTGCACAAATGCTGCGCAGCTAGCGCCATTCGACGGCCAACACCGCGGTTCCTGGTGTGTCCGCTGTGCGGTGCGTGTGATCATTGCTTGTACAGCCCTCTCGCAGTGTCAGGAGCAAGTATGGTGGGTCTGACACACCGGTGTCAATGTGTTCTTTTTTCCATTTCCAGGAGTGTAGAAACAAATATTTGAAAAATGAAACTTCCTGGCAAATTGAAACTCTGTACCCGAGCGAGACCCAAACTCGGGACCTTTGCCTTTCGCGGGCAAGTGCTCTACCATTTTTTTTTTTTTTTGTTCGTTATTGATATCGTTGTGTTTGGTCGTTGCGGACGTCGCAAGACATCCTGTTCAAGTTCGGTGGTTGATCCTTCCACTCAGCTTTTTATTACAAAGGCCAACCGGCTCTCTGACCAAACACGCTGAGCTACTGTGCCGGCTAACCTGTGTGCCCGACCGAGACTCGAACTCGGGAACTTCTGCCAGTATCTCGTCTCCTACCTTCCAGACTTTAAAGAAGCTCTCCTGCGAACCATGCAGAACTAGCACTCCTGAAAGAAAGGATACTGCAACAACATGGCTTAGCCACAGCCTGGGGGATGTTTCCAGAATGAGATTATCACTCTGCAGCGGAGTGTGCGCTGATATGAAACTTCCTGGCAGATACTTCTGTGTGCCCGACCGAGCCCCGAACTCGGGACCTTTGCCTTTCGCGGGAAAGTGCTCTGGGATGTGAAAAATGATTTTTCCAACCGAAAATACCAATCTCGCTGATCTAACATACTCCAAATCATCCATATAATTTACAAGCCAACTAAGGTCCTCCCCCTGTCTAGAGAACAGACAAACGTATCTTCCACACACCACATTCGAACTTGTCTCAACTAAATAAAGACATGAAATGTTCACAAATAGTCAACCGAACAATTTACATGGGCGGCAATAACACTCCATCGCAATCATACCATCTTCTCGACGTTTCACTTGGTCACGAAAGCCGCCCAACACATACTAAGTATTAGTTCGCTATGTGGCCATCTAGAGAAGGGCAAAGTTAACTCATATACATTATGCAGTACCGATAACTGCGGTACTGCGCCTGCTACGAGACGAAACGCAGGTTGGCAGCAAAGTTGGTGCGGGCCGCCACGAGGGCGCCCCGCCACGCGGCAGCCAACAGAGGAAGAGCACCGAGTCTTCCTGCTGAGAAGACGACGAGCCATACAGCAGACGTACACCAGCTAGCCAGCGGAGAAGAACAAATTACCCACGAACATTGTATCCTGCACTTTGCTTTGCTCAACCTATCAGAAGTTATGTAATCTGTTTATTTCTCTTAATACAAGTTATTACTAATTGTTTGCTTTGTGTTGCATATCCTCACACCCTGGTGGTCTAGCGGTTCTAGGCGCGCAGTCGGGAACCGTGCGACTGCTACGGTCGCAGGTTCGAATCCTGCCTCGGGCATGGTTGTGTGTGATGTCCTTAGGTTAGTTAGGTTTACGTAGTTCTAAGTTCTAGGGGACTGATGACCACAGATGTTAAGTCCCATAGTGCTAAGAGCCATTTTTTTTTAAGTACTTCCTCGAATTGAACCCACACTTTTCCTCTGCTTATCCACTAAGGAAACAGCAAATTCCTACAATCCAACAGGCCTCTACATTTGCACGGATGCTGTTGTTAGCAGGATCCTGAATTATTACCACCACGGACTTTTCATAGACGATTAATTCAGGAAAACCGGTCGCATATATGTTTATCATTATACTTAACATTTAAAGGTTACGATCGCGCTCTCAATTGAACAGCATTCTAGAATGAGCAAAGTATTCACTCTCTTGTCGGTAGTGGCTCTAGAAATAGCTACACCTCCCTTACGACTAAACATACTCTTCTCTTTGCTATCACAGTACTCCATATCAAGCCATACCCTCCCTACAACAGCACACAGACAATTCCTTTACACAAACACATGTACTTTGTAAACCTGATGCTCAAATGCGAACGTATCACACACCCAGCACTAATAGTAATTATAATATTACCTCCTCAATAACTGGATACATACGATACCAAATAATACTGGCCGAAAATCAACGATGGGTGTGCATGTCTCTTAAGTTCTTTTTTCGCCTCCTACTACCGCGTCCTAGACGTAATCGATCAGATGTTAAAGAAAAAGATCCCGATCCCAACAACTACTGCATGTTACTCTCACAATCAGTCATGGTTCTACAGGTGCACACAGGTATCCATGTTAAAAACTATACCTGCTTTACGAATTGAGGTACGATATTACCTCTGAATGAAGTGGTGTTTTCCGGACAAATACCGTGACGGTGATCGTTGAAATGTGTGTATTAACATTCAACGATGCAGACTAGAACTGAACTTTGAAAGTGATTCGACTAAAGAACGTGGTATGAACGTGGTATTTGCTACTCCATCACACTGCACCCAACT